>NW_025939931.1:268619-400117 GCF_000764305.2 Hyalella azteca
ACGTGCATAAACTTTGTAAATAAATTCGCATTCGCACCTCGTAAATGGCTTTTCATGGCCGAGATATGGAATTCACGGCTCGGTGAAATAGAATCACGGCTTGTAGAAATGGAATCACGGCTGGCAAATCCATAAAACCACGGCTCTAAAAATTCAGTCGTGGCTCGCCAAGTAGATATATTCCATACTAGGCTACCTATATCAATCTGTCTGATTTTTGGTGGAGAGATCATGAGATGCAGAAAAAAATAGGGAACAAATCCTGACCTGTCAAATTTTTTTAACTCTATTACTTTTTGAGTTAGGCTACAGCCTTTCAAAGTTGAGTATTGTTTTTTTTTTTTTGGGACACCCTGCATATCTTGCCAAAGTTCTTTAAATATTTGTCCACTCTTTGCATGCTGGAATTACTCTTATATGGAGGCATTTCATTCTGGAATTTCTGGCATGGAATATAAATTATAATAGGCTAGTAGGTATAAATAATATAGGCCTACCGCTCTTCAAGTTGAGGACAGTAAAACAGACTCACCAGTATGTGCATATGAGACAGGAACTTTCCATAGACTGACATGTGAAAAAACAGATGCAATAAATTTTCCAAATGCAAGCGGAATAACCAATTTCTTATAATAGCTCCATGATATGTCTACTTGTCTCGTGACGCCCATCATTCTTAGAGCAGGACCGCTAAGACATGTTATTGATAACAATTGGACTAGCGTTAAACTCATTGGATAGGGAAAATCGTTCAATAGCATTTTACCCACAACGCCATTGCTAGAGCTAACACAGTACCAGGCGACACATAAACATAAAACTTTAATAATTTCAGCTCGTTCGGCTCTCGAAAACAATCTTTCAACCGCCATGCTGGCTCAAATGTCGAATCGACACTTGCGGAATTCCGGAATTTCCGGTTTGCTGGCTTAAAATCCGTGTCCAGTGAAATAATATTTGGCGTTCTGTCAAATAGATACCATTGCCACACGTCACCAATTTTAATGTAACGTTAAAACAAATCTTCAAATAAGTGTTAAGATCCATTCATGGAGTAGGTTTTTCTTAGATAGCATATAGCTTTTTATCAATAGATTTGAATCTAACTCNCTCATAATTCCTTAAATACTTAACGGATCTGTATGAATTTTGGAATGTGAGTATTAATTATCGATACGCTGCCGCAGGAATTATTACAGATTTTTAAATGAATTATTTTTTAATTAAACCTATAAACGTATTTTTTAAGCAACTGGGGCACTCATAATTTCTTCAATACTTAACGGATCTGCATGAATTTTGGCATGTGAGTATTAATTATCGATACGCTGCCGCAGGAATTATTACAGATTTTTACATAAATTATTTTGTAATTAAAACCAATAAACGTATTTTTTAAGCAACTGGGACACTCATAATTCCTTAAATACTTAACGGATCTGTATGAATTTTGGAATGTGAGTATTAATTATCGATACGCTGCCGTAGGAATTATTACAGATTTTTGCATGAATTATTTCCTAACCTAACTTAACCTAACCTAACATAACCTAACCTAACCTAACCTAGCCTATTATCAAAACTTCGTAACTTTTTGTACTTCAGACAAAAAAGTTACGTGTTACGTAAGTAAACCCTAATTTTGGCATTATCAAAACATTCGTACGTAAGACTTGGCTAAAAGCGTATTATCAGAACCATCTGGCCAACTGGCCAATTAGAGCCTTTGGATTTGTTTACATTCTGTGAACTTCGATGGCGGGAATCGATGTCTTCGATGGTATTGACTATCGAATGCTGTCTGTCGGTATTGAGTCGGTATTGCTCCTTGTTGGCCCAGAAAAAGCCGTTCTAAAATAGCTGATTACCAAATGACAATTTACAAGAAGGCGACGTTTCGAATATATCAATATTCGTTATCAAGTAATTGAAGAGTTATCACAACGCCTAAAATTGAAATTAGGACATGACATAAGTTCATACAGAAAGTATCGTAGGTTTAAAATCGAAAATCAAATTAATCCGAGAATAATTTCAACGTCCTGACGAATCCTGCGCTTTGCCTCCGCTGAGAGCCTCCGCTATCGACAGTCTCGTTGTGTCGGGGCACCGCATGACGATGCTGGTGCAGGCCTCCAACGTGGCACGGGTGATGGTCTCGTTGTGGGCCTCCCGCATATGGTTCTTTGGTCCTCCAGCTTGCAGATGGCATGGGAGTCTGCGGCTCAATGTCGTGCTTGTCAAACCGATGTAATTTACATTTTGGAGAAGTCTACAACCTTCTTTCAAGAAGGAAAATTTGTAAATTACTTTGGTTTCTTGCAGCGGTCCGGACTTTTTACATGGATTGTTATTCATGATTAAATTCTTGATCTTTTTGTTCCTGCAGTAAATCAAAAGTTGTGTTCGGTCAGTTACTGTTGTGCAGCTGATGTTATTGTGCACAATTGAATTGAGGACTCTGGACTCGCTCGTCAGTCCTATGACCGCTGTTCATTTGATTTTGATAGTAAATTCTGGTGACGCAACCTCTTGATGTGGATTCATCTCTTCGATTTTGACGTGCTCTGACAAAGAAATTTCAAATATCAGAGCACGTCGGAACCGAACAGATGAATACTACGAGACTGTTGATAGCGGAGGCTCTCATTATCAAAGACGAGTCTCCTGCTATCAATTTGCAAACCGCCGGATTCATCAGGACGTTGAAATTATTCTCGGATTAATTTGATTTACGATTTTAAACCGTATCTACGATACTTTTTTTATGTCATGTCCAAATTTTGATTTTACGCGTTGTAATAACTCTTCACTTGCTTGATAACGAATATTGATATATTTGAAACGTCGCTTTCATCTAAAATTTTATTTTGTAATCTGCTTTTTGATCTCCAAGCACCTGCAAGAAATTTTGTTGGGCATATCGAAAAACACAATAGAAAATTGTTAATAAAAAGTGCGCTCTGGTCTTCAATCAAACCTGTATAAATGAAGAACTTCTGCCTAACTACACTAATATCCGTTTCATCAATTATGCACACTTCTGGGAACGATCTCTTCCAATGTTATTTTATACTGTCAAGTAATTCTGTGATGAGCTTTGATGTTTCCATGTGTTTTTGCTCCAGATCGCTGTTGAAGAGCACCAGTAACACCTTCATACTGCGTGCTCATTCCATATAAACTCACGTCAGCTAACAGTTGGGTTGGGGCCATAATCATTCTTTTAGTCTACTAAATATAATTTAGTGACTAGTGGCGAGGTAAGTGCAGTTCCTGCTGAGGTGAAACTTTTCTGTCATTGACGATAGTTGTTATTATGATGTATGACACTGTGGCATAGTCCCATTAAGATATATACTACTTCATATAAAGAATAATATAGAATCCAACAATTTTAACTGTTCGATCATCTTGAGGCTGCCAATGTGTTCATAAGGTAGTACTATAAATACGCAGTGATGGGAGAAAGCGGTTTGGTTTACATTGTATTTGTACATTTTACATTCTGCATTTTTTACACTCTCTAATAAATTCTGTCAAGAAAACAAATTGAAAATGAATAACCTTGCATGACTTTTGTTTCAGTGTTAAATATTCGCTGGAAATTTACTTTTAAATGCGGTTGTTTACAAGGGTACCTAGGCCATTATGACAATTTAACCTTGAGTGACGTCACTGGGCCGCAGGTTTTTCCGATCCGCACCTGTAACGACAGGTGCGGGATCCACGACACGAGGATTTCCGTCTTTCAGTTAAGCTTTCTTGTTACGTCACTGAGATCAAGAAACGTAAACAATCCCGTCATCCCCAGGACGGATTGGTTGACTGGTTTGATCGCATTTCGGTGATTGGTTAATGCCCGTGACGTCACTGAGATCAGTGACGTCATAGGCGAACCACAAACTACATCCGCAAAAATGAGCTTCTCATGGGTCAACCTTATACTAGTTCAACCATGGGTGCGGTCTGATCATTTTTAGTAACAACATTCCGATGCCTCGTCCCCTCGTCGATTTTGTACGACTTCATATGTAACTAAGTTATAAGTTCTAAAATTTATGACAAACTTACAGACATTTATTTACATTGAAAATAGTGTACTTCTACCAAGACATTTTGAATTCATTTTTCCTCATATACGATTAAAGGAAAAAGGCACCAAAACATTTAAGGTGACTCGACAAAAATGTTCATCGATGAAACGTATAAATTTAGTGTCTCCCAATTATTGTTCGTGTTGAGAAATTTATTCATCTAATTTAAATGTCCAATTATTATTCTAAGAAAACCATTCAGTTTCAAAAAATTATCTGAAGTTCACACTTTCAGCCGGTCAGACAATTCCCTTCGCTTTATGAACAAAACTTAAATCTATTTGGTAAAGTCTAAAAGCCAGGGAATCGCCACCTTCTGTTATCAATACTTGACACAGCAGTTGAAGCTCAAAAGTTTTGGGCTCCTTGTGATCTCTTTCATCTTCTATACCCTTAACTTCACCTCAACTTAGTCTGGCCGCGCGTTCACGTGAGCTTCAAATTTCACCTCGAAATGGCTCGGGTGAAGATTCTTTTTAGCGCATTTTCTCATATATGATAAAAAGCACTATTATGCTCGCTCGTCATGTCCGTCTGTCTGTCCGTCCGTCTGTCCGTAACTTCACGCTTTCGTCTATGAGAAAATGCGCTCTCTAGCTGTCGCTCACTGCAGTGGGCACTGAGTTATATTTTTTTTTACTTTCCAAAAGATATGACCATCGAGGTGTCTCAGGAGAGATTTTTAATAGTTTAACATTTAAAATTCGAACACTATATTGAATTTTTTTTTCGTAAGCCTCTTTGAATGCAGCGGTTCTGTAGTGACTCGAATTCATAACTCGCACCATCATTTCTTGTGAACGTCTTAATTATTTCTATTAAATTCCCTAGCTCGTTGAACACAATTTTTTATAGCATCATTTGACTTATTAGCTAAAATTCAACTATACACCTCAATGTTCACCATTATGCAATTTTTAAAATAGTTTAACAAAAATATTATCAATTTTCAAGCATGAACAAATGAGGTGAACAACAAACAAGTACGACATGACTCGTTAAATTCCAGAATAATATAAAATAATGCTAACGACAAAAATACTTTCTCGTTCTAATAGTGCTATTCAAAACTTGTGAAATCTGTTTATAGAGCGCCAGCATTCAACATTAGCCAGTCATGCATTAGCTTCATTTTTATGGTCAGAATAGACGTGTGAACAATTGCTATGGGTAAGCTGCCAAGTTCTTCTCTAGAATTTAATTATTATAATAAGTATAATATAATAACAATTAGAATTTAATTAGTATAAGTATTTAGAGTTGTAACTGTCAAAACTGAATTCCCGCTTGCTCTCGATATTCTTCCGATATTGTCTTATGCTATTTTTGTCATTTTCATTGCTATGCAATGTAAATTGATACCCACCTGTACGAGGTTATATTAGTAATACTTATTATATTTTGGTTTCATAAGAACAAGATAACGCAATAAAATTATTATTTTTCTTGTGCCGCTTGTTGCTGTTGCAATGAATTATTTTGGGTTTTTGACCGTAAAATCTTACTGACGGTTGTATTATCTTTATTAGTATAAATATATTTATCATCAGTAAACAGCCTACCCGATTACATCGTTGGCGCTCCAAGTATGAACGCGTTCAAGAACAGACGAGACAAAGCGATGGAGAAATATATGTTCAGACCCGAAATGCTTAGCACCTTATTGAATCCGATGGAAGTCTAGTAGCTATTTCAAACTATCGTCAGTTTAGAAAAGATCCGATCGAAGGACCTATTTTTAGATCGCATGTGGACAAGTTACGAAAAATACAAGAATCGGCGACAGGCCATATCAGGCCTACTCTTCAGCGCCGACATCACTATGCTTTGCTATACTTTCATAACCTGTGGATAGGTTCGATAGTTGGTATATGATTCATAATTTGTAAATATTCATATCAATCCATACTAGAGAGCCACAACATGCAACCCTGAGGCTTCATCAGGAACCACTGTCTGTGGTCACAGCTTCATTTGAAAGGCTGCCGTCAAAGTCGGCAGGATGTGACAGCTAATTCAGCATTCGACTTCACTTTTAAAGCAAATGTTACGGCGACAAAAGTTACGACTGGTGATCAATCCGGCACCGTGACGGCGCTCTAGCTCGGCCGAGTCGTGGGATGAAAACGCGAGAAATGCGTGCACAGTTTTGATGACCGTGATCACTTTTACCTTCAGTTACCGTGATCTCGGGTTACAGTGATCTCATAATCGTCAGTAGTGGAAAAATCGGGTTCAAAAGGCCGGATCCATTGTGAATCAAGTCACGAAAAGTTCAAGAATCGGCAACAGGCCATGGGCCTATTTCTTCAATGCCGACACTTCTATTCTATTCTATTAATTAAGATAGCGTTGCAGTTAATTGTAATAGGTTAAAACTGCAAATAGTTATGATGAATATTATAAGATATTAAAATTAATTTTAATGATTTGCCTCTTATAAGTTTGAAAGGAGATTAAACGAACGATGCATGATTTAACGAAGGCAATTGCTAAGCAAGAACAGCTCTATAGTAATATGTTTAATACGACGGTCAATTACATTTGATTTAGGAGGACCAATAGCTGGATATTGAAATCCGAGGAGCTCAGCGAGATGAACTATTCCAACAAGGTACCTTTGGATTATCTATTTACCATCATTTCAGAGGCAAAAAAGCCTCTTCCGTTCAATTTTACCAAGAGTATCTCTTTTGATACTGTTTTAACGACTGAGTATAACAAGAATCTTATCCCAGCTGTGAATTTCGAAAAACCATTCAAATCTCTATTTTTTCCTCTGAGTTTCTGAAAACATACTAACAAAATATTGGGGAACAATAGAATGCGAGATTTCTTGGGAGCTGTAAAATTTCTGAATTATTTTTCCATGTAACTGGAGGAGCCATTGCGGCCCAGACGGAGCTTGTTCGTGAACGTCGTTCCGATGTTAGCAGGTTTATTTACCGGCATTTCCACGATATCCTCGCCAGTTGTTCGTCCATTGAGAATCTACATAAACTTGACCTTAAATATCGATGATGACATTTCGACGTTGCCCTCAATTCTACAAACGTTTCTTTTGACCCTAAAACTACGATCGGCAAAGGTCCGTCATGATTTTTCAAGTTTTAGTTGACGGTTTTTCATAATTGAATATTGTGGCCGGGATAAAATGTTAATATTTTTTCTCAAAAATGATTAATATTGCACACAAAAAAATGAATGAAATACCGTTTTGCTAACAACACTTTTAACATGTCAGAGATTTGATCTTTTGTTTGATATTATTTTCTTTACTGATTGATGATCACAGGGTTTTAGTGCTTTTTCGATCGTATACAAAATCGGGACTTGATATAATTGTTTTGTATAAATCTGTATGATGTCTCAGAACCATGAAATAAATATAAAGATAATAATTATATATGTAAAAATATAATTCCCCGTGATAGCGGGAATTATACGTAGATGGACTTTACTAATATTTATATGTAATTGGAACGTTATGAAATGACGATGAAAAAATTACCATAATTACCCTAACGCTCCTATGCTTCGATTCAATAGTTCTCAACCTTGATCAAACAGCTATTTGATTGTGAATTAATTAGAGCGGTGAAAGTCTAACAACAATTTTGAATGAGGGAAGTTCATTGAATGTGAGTTCAAGACTAAGTTCGCCGAAGAGTTGGACTTGAATCGCTAGGAAACGCCGGCTGCTAAGCGCGTAAGAATCCTAATGCGCAATAATAGTCAGCTGGGCCAGTAAGGAAGTTGTAATAGCGCCATCTATTGGACGCCGGCAACGAACAGAAACTCCAGAGACGGGAGGCTCAATCATTCCTCGTAATTAATTGAATAAGTTAGGCCGTTACACACGAATCTGCTGCTGGTGGTACACTGCTGAAGGCTCCAAAATTGTCCAGATGCTCTCGACTAACTGGCATCTCGTTTGAAAGAGTGAGGTTGCAATCGTATTATATGTCAAAACATATTCCAGTTCCAGGAAACGAATTTTATTGGAACGAAATATCTACTTTAGATCATTTACTATGTATTGCAGCAAAGCCGTAAATGCAGAGAGACCAAGCTCTGTCTCGATCATTTTATAATTTAGTATGTGCTTCTATCTTTAGTTGGAGCGTACTTTTCGTAGTGCGTACGCTGTCTAAGAGCTGTTCTAATATTGAAGGGGAGAAGACTAGAAGGGCGCTGACATCTTGGCCGACTGGGACAAGTAAATTGCACAACGTTTCCAGAACTCCTTTGCACACTTGAGACCTTTATAAATTTTATTTCCGAAGCTTCACTGCAAAGGTTTTTTCCTAAAACCCTCAATCAAAGTTAGAACGCGGATAATAGTTTTTCAGCATATCAGATTTTCTTATGTTCTTATGATACGAAAATTTTGTATTCTACAGTAACTGCGAATAAAAAAGTAATGTAAGTAATGAGTGTAAATGTGAATAGGAGATAATTGGTGAATAGCTAATTTTTCCACCGATGACCAAAATTTCCTTGGAATACACTCTTCATTCCAGTTAAATTGTTTCATTTTAAGTATGTTACCCGGTAGAGGATTCAGCCAATCAACTCAATGTATTCAGCATGAACTCAGTATTTGAATTCAAAATACAATTCAATGCCGTCATATAACCTTAATAATATTCTACATGACAAAACAAATATTGCCCCTGCAACGATTGATGCTGAATCTCGTGCGGCGAACAACAGGCTCGCGTCCTGAAAAATTCATCAACAACTGGAGATATGGTGCAATTAGGCCAGGCAAGGAATATTTTTGTGGCTACCGGAAGATTATTAACGGGAACAACAAGTACGACATGACTCGTTAAGCCATAACTGTTCTCAGCGCAGCCGACTCTCATTTAATACATTTATGTTCCTCACGCAGAACCTTAAACCGAAAAATAAAGTTTTTGTGCCCACACCAGCACCGAGAAGCAAATAACAATGTTATTCGAGCCGCCAAAGCAGAACAGACCGCGGGCATGAGAGTTGCTCGGAACAATTATTTTGAATAACTTTGGAAAAATAAGACTTATCTAAAATGGGGAGGAATCTTGTAGCAACAATTTTGAAAAATGGAAAAGCTCAATTATCTTGAGAAATTATCGTTCAACATGCATAGAAGTACTATCAGTGAAAAGCATGTAAAAGCACGAGAGTGACGTCGAATTCAAATCGAAGCAATCGAGCATCTTGAAGGCTGTTATGCGCGAAGGCCTGTTTCCGTTCCTCAGAAGATTCAGGGTTTTCTTCTTCAAAGGATCGTAGAGCAAATTTGCATTGCTTTGGTGCCAGTGGGCCTGAAGGCGATCACTGATCTTCAGAGATGATCTCTGTGGACAATCTTCCAATCAATCGTCAATGTCGAGCACTGTTTGTGATTGCCATTACGTGCAACAGATCGAATGATTGCAACAATAATACTAACAGATATACGTGCGACACACGATACCAGAAGGAGAAAATGTTTTTCCAGAACAATAAAAATAATATTTATTAAAAAAGGCGATTTATTTTGTAAGAGAATATGAAGTAGATGAAAACTCAACAAAAAGCTCCATCTATAGAGAATAGAAGTTGTTTCAGACGGACAATTACCCTGAACGAGTGATTTCGCATAACAAACTTTCAAACTTTAATGACGATCTTTCAAACAAAACTTTAATAAAGATCGTCATTATTTGAAGAGAAGCTACCGACTGAAATACTAGTGTGAAAAAAGTACCAGGAAAGCCTAACAAATCAAGGTTTCGATGGAAACAAAATTCACATCGTGAAAATCAAGTCTTGATTTTTAAATTTCAAGGAAACCGGACTTGCCTTTGCGTTTGAGGAGCTCTTCATGCATGCCTTCGCAAATTGGTCTCGTCGCTCCGGTTGTGCAATCGTGGAAGTTTTATTCGCAATGCATTCAAATGATATGCCCGCCGAACAGACACGGTAACGAACCAAAGTAGGTGACTAAACGAACACTGGCATCGAAAAGGTTCCTAATGCGCTGCTCTCAGCCGTATTTTCACCACCGGAGTTGGTGAAAATGCTCTTGGAGGTCGACGGGATATTTTTTTAGTGTAATGTTATCTCAGCTACTTATATTCCCCATTAGTTCTTCTAAAAATTATTACCATGTTACCTTATTACTTCATCAAAGTGTTTATCATCACAACGGGTATTAATATATCTATATTTCCCAACGAGACACTACACCACAGTAATACTAACGCGCAAACAAATTTACTCACAAATTATAGTCTCAGATAGGGCAAAGTGAGGTCGGATTATCGAGGTAATCTCTTATCAATCATATACTTACCAACGAGACTGACAGAGCCGCAACTGTTCAAAGCTACGAGTGTTCACCACCTGATATGCGTAGAGCGATACCCCGAGATATCTTGTTTGCGATAAGTAAGACACCATCTGTTCAGAAAACTGATCTTGATACGGGGTGATAAAACACGAGAGTTATATTTGTGGTTTAAGGTTAAGATATCGACCGATAGGTCGGAGTAGCTAAAACGCGAGTTACATTGTGGCGTACTTGTCAGATACTGAGGGCCTTACTAAGGTTCCAAGCCCTTTTATAGATAGAACATGACTTCCGCCCACTAATGAGGTCTTGATCGCGTGATCTGTCACGTGATGTTTTCCATGCTAATCAAGCCTAGTACTTTTCCATCAATTTCTATCACGTCTAGTGAATATTAAGTCTCAATTACAGATGATCATATCTTATAATGTAAATAGAATGAATATAATTAGACGCCAGATTGACACCGGACAGTTATAATTATAATGCGCGTGTAATTTCAGTAGTACTAAAATAATTTGTCATTGATTTATATATAAATCTATGAATGCTCTTTATTCACGTGTATAGTCTAAGGTTCCATACTCAGTGTTTAGCAAATTATTACTAATCCAATATTTGAGTTTGTTTTTACAGTACAGAAAGGCTCCTAATCTCTAATCCGGAAGTAGAACATTAGTAAAGAAACGCACGGTTTATTTATATTTTGATTTCTTGTATGTATCGTTTACTTATTCCAGTTTTCATTATCATTTTATTCATCCCATATTTGCCTCTATACCCACGACAATCTACTCAACCAAAGATTGCTATATCGAAATTCTTATCTCTGTTGGCATACGATAAATAGATAGAAATTTCATATGACACATAAAATAATCAAACTCTGATCATCCCACAATTGAGGTAAATGTAAAAATATCAAAAAACCGAATTTCAAACGAGGCCGTTGGGTGAAATTACAACCATACATACACTTTTAATTAATAATTCCTAGCCCAAATGTGTCCTGTATCTATTCAACGGACTTCAACGGTCCTGTACGGTCCTGTTTCAACGGTTCTGTTTCAACGGTCCTGTACCTATTCAATAGATCATACGATGGACTCGGAACTTATTAACGTGTAATCAAAGCGTGACGTCATCACATTACAATCTGCATCGGTTACTGGCTTGCGTCCTCAGCATGGAATGTACTTTGCAATGGGATGCGAGCGCTACGTGCTGGAAATATTACCTATCTTATAATTGTTGAAAGGCTATGCCCGGTCATGATTCATCTCCACAGTTGCTGAGATCACATTTTGAAAATTCGTATTTTCCTCCTATTTTTTCCCTCGAGCCTACTCCACGCAGCGAATTATTACTTGAAAATGAATAATAAACTTCAAGTGTCAGTCCTGAAAAGATCCGGTCAAATGACACGATTTTAGATCTGCTGTGAAGAAATCACGAAAAGTAAGAACCGGCGACAGGCCACATCAGGCCTACTCTTCAGCGCCGACATCATTATGTTATGTTATGTTATTACTTTGAAAGTTACTCGCATGGGTTGTTTGTTGCACTCTTCTTCTGCAATTTTAACGGGTTTTCTGCATTTCTTCTTGTATGTGTGTACGGAAAGGTTGGCCCTAATTCGTATGGAAGATCAGTAAGCTATATCGATCCTCATATATAAAATAAAGAAGCAAAACACGAACTTGATGAATGACTTGCATACTTACTGCTCGAAGTTCAATGGGATTTAGCTCTTACGGCAACTTTATATGCCTTACGAAAAATTAGCATAAGTAATGAAACTGCTAATTATCAGCCAATAATGTAAGTTCTAAATCATTACCCATTATTTTAAAACCATTTTCATAATCAGCTGGACATCGGATGTAGAATTAAATCATGCTGAGAATTAAATCAAACCAGCGTCGTGACAGTCCCCATTCATGTTATTAATCCAACTTCCATAAGAATAATGCACGTCACTGAATAATTTTAAGATCTGATCTCACACCTTCAGCGTGATTTCATGAAATTTACTTTCAAATTTACCATAAATAAGTAAGGAAGTAAGGAATTAACAAATTTGGAGTATAAATTCTATAAATAATGATTATTATTATAATTAAATTCATAGAAGATGGTTAGCCGATTTGATTTTGATTTTAAATGTGAACGTAATAATAGTTCATCATTACAGTCTACAGCGGTGTGATAAATTTCGCATCAAGAGAGAGAGGGTCATAATAACCAACTATAATCCATACGCGTTCACCATCAATTAAGCGACACGATGCGCACACATGTTCTCATCGTTTAGTTGTAGAGATATGTACAATTTATATCTTATGTTTTCATTGAACTAGCCTAGCTATATTCAATAAGAGTATATACATTTATTAGGGAGAGAATATAACAGTATTTATGCGGAATCTATCTACCACATAATTAATATGCAAATTTTTTTTGTGCGAGGGATTGTTCCGCATTTTTATAGTCCATGTCGTTCATTCCTTCGATCAAATTTTTCTCACGATCTACCCATCAGAAATTTTAATATTAAGCATATATTCATTGATTCCCTACCTTTCAATAACTTTCAAATAATGAGGAGAGCAATACCGAGGGTTGAAACGGCATATTGTTTTTGATTCCATCTCACGGATTTTCCGTCAACTATTGAATGTACGATTCATGGAATCGCATTTTGGTTCTTCTTCTTTGCATACGTGAATTTATTTCGGTAATTTCTAAGCCAGACGGTGATGCGAAACAAATAATGAATGATCATCTGACTTCACTTCTACGCGACATCATTTTCGTTGCGTGAAGCTACGAAGACATATTTAATGAGCTATCACATTGAACAACAGCAGGTTAACCCGGTGCAGAGATAATTTAATTCAAAGATTGAAATTCCTTCATCATTATTAGACGACCTCGCACATACTGCTTAACACAATATTTCTAACACTTCATCTCTATAATTATACTTGTTACTTGAAATTCATCGCATATGCCCAGGTTCGTATCTGTTCTATCATCCATAGAAAAATTAGCAAAACGTGCAGTGCGAGCGCCTGAAATACAGGATCAAAGTGCAGCAAAGCATGATATCGGCACCGTGTTGCCGAGCGTGGAATATTAATCTACGGATTTTATTTGCCCATGATGTGTACGACGCCGACTCGATCAATTGCTAATGATTTCTTTTCGATAGTCAACTCAACTAGGCCTAAAACTGGTGGATAATTCATAGAATTTCAGTTATCTACATCGTAAATAATGTTTGCTTGAGTATTTTTAAAGAAATTTGTAAGAACCAATGTATCTTTATTAACGTAACACTGATGAACGTAAAAAACTTTCCTTTGCACTAGAGATTCAAATCACGAGTCTTTCGATTCCATTCGATTTTAACAAAAAGAAAATCAAGATCAAAAAGTAATTTGCCACAAGCTCGAAAAAAACCTTGCTATTCAAACTGAAAATGTGTTACAGAAATATTCACGTGAGACTTGACTTCATTACAACAATCAAGGTGCATCTGCGTTCAAAGAAACCACCTCGACTGCAAGGCCATGCAAGTTCTTCGCAATTAAACGGGACTACAAAATACGAGGAATGTAGCCAGTTGTCGCTGCCATTAGACAACAAAGCTCTACAGTGCAGCACAGCCCTTATTGAGAACTTGGAGCGAGGGAACGAGAGATAGGTTCTGATTGCTGTTAGTACCTTATTGAGAACTTGGAGCGAGGGAACGAGAGATAGGTTCTGATTGCTGTTAGCACCTTATTGAGAACTTGGAGCGAGGGAACGAGAGATGGGTTCTGATTGCTTTTAGTAAATGTAATTGCTTCTCAGAATATTGGTTCCTGTAATTGACAGTAGCTGTGAATACTGTTCTGAAATTTACAGGTGGACTCTTCCAAGGCAAATTATAATTTAATTTTCATTCATGTTCTCTAATTAAAATTTGATTAAGTATATTTACCTCTAATTCTTAGCATTAAAATGAATGCTAAAAAATTAGAAGTTTCAGGAAAGTATAACTAATTTCATCACATAACGTTGGGCGTAATTTCCGACATGGAACCTGATGTATAGAAAAACTTCTTGGACATATTTAACAAGTCTATGCAATATCTATGTATTTTAAAGGAGAATGGCGTACTTCAGAGACTTTGAGATGTAATCATCTCGCTAATGTTAATGTCATAATATTAATATTAATGTCATTAATGTTAATGTCTCGTTAATGTTATAAATAAATAACATATCAAGAATTTTGAATATAAATGAATATATAATATTTAGAAACTATATAGATACACACATCAATAAATTGTAATCATGCAACTTGGGAACTTGTCACAAACCTTCGTCATACAGAACTGCAGAATGTATAACTTTCGGCTATTGGCTGATTTCATGATCAAAGAACGAAATATTTTAGAAACTGTGTCACAAATTAATACCGACCAGACACATTTCAAATTTTTCTTATAGAGCTATCATACATTTAAAAATCGCACTTATGTTCAGAAAAAATTCGGTTCATGTAATGTATTGATTCGGATAATGTATAAATTTCGGCTCTTAGCTGATTTCATGATCAAAGAACGAAATATTTTAGAAACTGTCTCACAAATTAAAACCGACCAGACACATTCCAATTTTTTTATAGAGCTATCATACATATGAAAATCGCACTCATGTTCACAAAAAAAATCGTATCTGTACAGATTCGAGTTTTCGGTCTACAGGATCATGCAGTATCACCAACATCGTTCGGTCAGTAATGCGCTCGCCAAAATGTAGATCATTTGAATGCATTAGCACGTACATGGTCTTACTTCTGGGACAAATGGCAGCAATAAACAGTCCCAGTTAGTACTGAGCTTGTAGCAATTAATTAGGCAAATTTGTCTAGTCATTTTTTCGTTCCTTTAATCTAAAGGCCAGTCGGTGGGACCGCCAAATGGCAGCCTGGCAGCCAGCAGAGTATTTCGAGGGAAGATTTTGGCGTTACGTTGGCTTCCAGATCCGAGGAAAAATCCCTTAGATTTACATTCCATGCCTTCGTACTTAAACTATAAGCTGATGACACTCTTTTTTGACCCAAATGGTTCATGTTTTTCTTTTAGGCTTATTAATTCTTGATTCAGGTTCTTTGCTTTTTAGAGCAGACCTATGTTCTTCTCAAACGAACTAAGGCTTAGAAAAATCAAACACTCTTTTTGGAATATTTTTACAATTATTTGGAATACATTTTAGACACCAAACAATGGGTTATATTATAACGTTCAAGGAATAAAAAATGTACTTATTAAAAGAAACATCGTAAATTACTCTCGAATTAAGGTGAAAACCATATATTGTTCGATTCATATTATATTGATCCAATTTCATAGTACTTAAAATCCTTGCTGAAAAATTTGGAGTCGAAAAATATTTTCTAGTATAAAATAATTCACTTATGTTTCTCAGGAACAATAAATTTATGCACGTACAGCGTGGATCATTTTGGAAGTGATTGGACAGTGGGGGCTGGGCGGCAAGTGTTTACGAGGCTCTGCTTAAAAGGAAAGCAACTCTGTATACGCGAGCGTCGCTTTTGATCCCTAACAAAATTTAGAGTCGCCCCAGCTTCTGGTATACCCCAAATCAGAAGCTGACGCGTCTGTAAATTTTCGCTGGGATATACCTCGTGGTATTGGCAGAGGATAAAATGCTTTCTTTCTTAGCCGCCTTGGCTGAGAGTCTAGCCACCAACTGAGTTCAACGTCGTCATGCAATACAATAATATCAATTCAATTTTTTTTCTTTTATTTCCTTGAAAATGCGGTCATTAATTTGATTCTACTTGTCAATAATATCAATTTAATTTTATTTCTTTTATTTCCTTGAAAATGCGGTCATTTATTTGATTTTACTTATTACTTTTTAGACGTACTGTTAATTATTTTTTCTTTGGAGGTTAGTTTGAAATATTTGTATGAGAAAGTTATTAGTAGGGCCCTCAATTAAATGAAACGGAAAAGCTAAACTGTGCAAATGTCAAAAATTCGAAATGGAAAATGAAAAATTGACAGTTGATGATGTTTTATTTAAATATCAAGGAATAGAAATAATTTCAAACCATAACATCACCTCGCAAATAATAATGAATAAAGCTATGAATGAGGGAAAATATTTATAACCGTTATTATTATTTAAACATGGAATAACCATGCCTAAAAATGCTTAGGAAAGCTTAGCACCATGAGACGACTGAATTTCGACGATGCATTCAAGTTTTGCTGCATCATAGCGTGGCCTTCATTCACCAAAGCTTTGATGCCTCGACCTGAGCGCTGAAACTAAACGGCTGCTCACGCTTACGCATTCAGGATCTGAAAAGCAAACACCTCTCTTGTTGTTATTTAGCCTCGAAATATAGTTCAGGCGGCGAAACTGCATGTAAATTAAATACGGCCTCTCTCGATAATATATCAGAGAAGGAATAATATGCACTCTAATGGTTTGCGCGTGGAAGTAAAACAGAAAAATTTAGTTACGATGCAAGTTAGCTATTTTAAAATTGAACGCGACGCACGTCAACTATTCTAACAGATAAATGCAAGTCCCAGCAGGGATAGCAGGGGAGAGATTCAGTTTGATTAGAAATCATTTTAAACTAATTGAGTTTCAGTGTCGGCCGTGTCTGTGTGTCAGATATGAGATCTTGCTTATGCCTCGGAATGGAGGATATAAAATCAATGTATGAACTCTGCTAGTGTAACAGCAAGGGAAGAATGATGTAGCTGACACTCAATAATATTTTTTATGGATTTATCTAAGTGTTCCAGCAAGATCGTTCATTAGCATAATTCCTGTAAAATCATTTTTACAATTCAATCACCTCACTTTCATCTTGGCAATAATGATGCAAAAATGAATGCATTTGCGACATTATTTTCATTCATACCTAGCAGATTTTTAAATATTCATTCATTTCATCGAATATTATATTTTTATAACAACTTAGTAACCGATGTAAGGTTTTTGTGAACCGTGTTTTTAGTCATATGATTATCGAAACACAATAATTTCTTACTAATTGTTTGTTTTATGTAATATTTTAATTAGGAAAGCCCCTCGAGAGAAAATAAAGGAGCTTTTTCGAGGAGACTGGATCTGCAAATTCAAGTTCATACGCAATCCTGAAATTGATTCGTGATCATTGTATATTTCATGATAAATTTTATATAATTATGCCAGCTCCAGTTTTATTCTTTGAAAACGTAGAATCAAAGTTGATTTTATATTGCCATAATGCTTCATTTTCAATTGAAATTTTGAATTTTTGACTGCTACTCAGAATATGATGTGGTAATTTTAACGATAAGGACCTTTATATGAATCCAATTTTTTTCAGTAACTTCCAAAGAAGAAAATCTAAAAAGCGCGTGGTTAAAGTCCTCAAAGTAAAGCTTTGATCAAAGTCTCAAAGATCGGGCGACTCGAGCGTGTTTTGCTACAAGTTGCCCCTGCTGCTACCTTGTTTTCTGAACACAATTTCCAATTCGTAGCACAAACACCGGAAAGTTCACGACAAACACCTCAGTGAGCTAATCAACCTTGCTTAAGAAATTCCTGGTATAGGCGCTCACATAAAGTTTTGCATGAAAAGTATATTTTACATTCGTGAATCTTCATATTTTATCATTTTGGGAAACATTACGCATAGGCATTTTTTAAAAAATGATTTGCAATCATGGAACTAGTTATTGGTCAAGCTATTTAACATCATAAGTTTGGTTAATTAATTTTCCATTACAAACGAAAGTGAACAGACCACAAGAAAAATTTGAAGGCGTGAAAAATATTCGTTGGTAAACCCTTCAATATTTGAAGTGTTATACAGCGAACTTTGGTAAAAACCAAAGTTCGGTAAAAACCAATCTTAAATATTTTATCATTTCATTTTCTGACTTCTAATCAGGTTTTCACGGCCATCGTGAACAAACGAGCCACGTTTGATGAAGAAGATTCCAACTGAACTGAAATTGAATTCAATGATGATTCTGCAAGGATCGAAAAGTTCTTTCTCATCTTTTGGCGCTGCTATTCAATTTCACTGCGAGCCATACTGTGTGAATTAAATGCGTTTTCTACTTCATGAAAATTTAATTAAAAACAAACACAGATACGACACATGCAGGAAATAAAGTCGGGAAAAACAAGATGAGCCCTTAGATCTTGCCGGTGAATACCCTCGCATTCCAAAAGAAACGAAGATTGGGGTTGTTGGTCGAAGGAAGAAAAGTCGCATGCTGATGTGACAAAATTAAGCGCGATGCGATGTGAGAAAATCATGCGCACTTCTGTTCTGCCTGCGTGCAATTTTCTAAACCTATGTAAATTATTGCTCTGCCTACGTATTATACTTTTACTCTGCCTACGTACAAATTTTACTCTGCTTACGTGCATTTACTCTGCCTACGTACACATTTTACCCTGCTTACGTGCACTTTACTCTGCCTACGTACTCTTTTACTCTGCTTACGTGCACTTTCACTCTGGCCCACGCACACTTTTTCTCAGCTCACGTATACTTTTTCTCTGCCTACGCACTTTTTACTCAGCTTACGTGCACTTTTGCTCTGTCTGAGTACACTTTCGCTCTGCCTACGTGTGGTTTTGCTCTGCTAACGTACATTATGTATGCTCTGCCTACACACGCGTTGCACTGCCAACGTAATTTAGCTGGGTTGTTATAGGAACGAAATCCTAATAAAATTTTAAAAATTTCTTCCATGAAAATACTGAGATATCTCTTGGCAAAAGTTCAAAAGCGTAATAATTTTTGAAGTAGCTAACTTTGTACACAGAAATGTTTAATTTGATTTGGAACTTGTGGCACTGAGCTACTAAAATGATCAGCATTTCCAACTTCTTGGCTATTGGAACATAAGTAAATCCTATTGCAGGACTATGGTGAACTAAAATTTGATATGTAAAGCTAAAAACCTAATTTCTTAAGGATCAAATTATTACGAGAACGCTAAAAATACAGAAGATTGAGAGATTATTAAGTATTGTGGGAAATATCTGCCCGCCACAGCAGCGATTATTTTCGAGTTTTAGTAAATTTTCATTTTAAGCTGTCAATTTGTAGACAATTTAGCTGTCAAGCCACGTGCAGCACACGAATAAAAAAGTTTATTTCGAACATGAAATTTGGGTTTTCATGCCTTGAAGCTCGACAAGAAGCCCTCAAAATATCGGATAACTGGATCACTTTTAAAAATAATCCTGTTCATTCAGCATGCCGTTGAACGAAGTGAATCTTTGCCGGAATGCTGTATTCATCAGGATTAATTTACTCTTCAGTGCGATTTGATGCACGTGGCTTGATATTCGCCGAATTCTTTGAATCTGGCCTGAAATTAAATTCACACCATCTTCGTATGCGTCAACTAGTCATTTTTAAAATTATTTTGGTACTGCATTCTGAGTATGGGTGCTGCATTTTTATAATGCAGGCTGCATTTTGCCTTTCCCAGCCTGATTTCCGTGTAATATTCGCACTTGTGCCTGAAATGAACATAATTGGTAGATTATCGGAATTCAACTATTTAACATTCAGTTATAATAACGAAGTCCAAACCGTCTCAGCTGGAAATGAAACATCATTTAGCAAGAGCAGTGGCTTTTTGCCATCGTATTTCTTCATAATTTTTGTTTGCAGATTTGTTTAATTTTCGGAAGTGAGAGGTTAGATAATAACACAAACAAAACGAACTGACCAATTTTAAATTCTAATTAAGAGCAAAATGCAGTATTAATGGACGAACGAAATTGAGATCGTTGTATCAATATTGCAATGTGATGACTAATTTCACCAACAATATTACACTTATCATCATTTGTTTGATTAATGTTCATGCATGCAATTATATCACTTTAATTTTTCTTAATTCAAACTATGCCAGATGAAAAATTAGGAATCTGATGTTGTTAATTTGTTTGTAAACTTACAAGTCACATTTTCACGCCAGAGACTTCAAAGTCTTGCACATTTGAATGTGAGGGTCATGTGAGGGTCATGTGAGGGTCATGTGAGGGTCATGTGAGGGTCATGTGAGGGTCATGTGAGGGTCATGTGAGGGTCATGTGAGAGACACGTGATTCTGCAAAATAAACGTCAAGGTCACATGCAGTTTATTTTATTCAGATCGTAATTCCGTTTTTTTCCGCTCAAATTTTTGTTTTTACGAACGTGAAAGACATACGCATTACGCAGTCATCCTTCCTACGGAACTTAAGAGCACAACTTCGCATACTTTGCTACAAAGTTCATTCGCAAGTCCATCCTTTCATGGCCATCGTTCATCACATGCAACGATGTCTGCTCTCATCAATAACTGAATAATTAATTAACATGACAACTAATTAAACCTGCAATTAGTTTTGAACACTGCATATCCCAGCTTGCTTTAATTAACTGAAAAGTCGTCGAGAGCTTCGCATAATGGATTTTCAAACATACAGATCTCGTAAAAATGATGAAATTTTTTCAAATATTACATGAAAGCAACATTTATGTCCATATGTGAAGCTCATGAAAGCTGGAATTCAAACTGAGAAATTTCCTTTGAAATCTCTATTTATTTTAATAAATAACTAAATTTATTTCCATTCGAATGGATCAGGTTCGAATTAATAAGTGTTTTTTCATTGATCAAAATCAGATCCATGGTACGGAAGATAAGGATGGAATTCTTTGAATATTAATCCGTCATGAGAACCTTCAATAAATAGCGAGGATTTAGAGCTAACGTGTTATTTTGGCCCGTGAAAAATTACAGAAATTTTCTCCAACTGAATTATTTTTTCTTCACTATTGTTCTTCAAAAAAGAAAGCTAAATATTTATTGCCGAACTCATGTCTCGTTTCGATTCTGTTTTTCCATCATCGTTGAAATTCCTTCGTATTTTAATTGTTAAAATTTAAATTTCGAGTCTATGAAATTTTATATTCTCAAGTGAAGGATCATAGGAGCTTAAAAAAATTATTAGGTATTTTTTATGTTCATAGATGCTCAGCAAAAATTATTTTGTATCCTTTAAATTTCATTCCCGTGTATCTGCGTGAAAAATTTGAGTGCGCTACAACTGACCCATGAATAGACTAATCTAGTGTAAAAATTGCTCTCTCAGCATACTTTTCTATTCAGTGACCTGCCATATTCTGTGAACTAGACTACTCAGCAAACTAATGTACTGATTAGACAACTCTAGTCAAAAGTTTTCTTTACTCATGTAGACTTCTCTACTCGGAAGACCATTCTACTCAGTACTCTACTCTCATCAATAATCACTCTATGTAGTAGACTATAATACTTCTCAGCACACTTGTCTAGTCATTCGACGGTTTTACTCACTATACTCTCAGCTCAGTAGCTTACTCTGTTAGTTAACTACTAAATTATTATTCAGTTGACTTTCCTTCTCATTTGACTTCTCTACTTGCCGTACCACTCAAGTTAGCATGCAACTTCACTAAATAGATTCACCTAATTTAAGCGAATATAGCATGGAAGACCAGCACACGCGATCGTTGCCGAAAATTCCTCTTATGTTGTTTTATGGCCGCACATTTCAACCCAGTAAAAATTTACAGACGCGGTAGCTTCTGATTTGGGTTACCAGAAGCTGGGGCGACTCTAAATTTTGTTAGGGAAGCGTCTGGAAATTATTAGAAAGCCTGGAGCTTTGAATTCGTGCGTCACAATTCTGTCCAGTCTTGCACAGCGCCCGTTTTGATTTCCCGTGAGGGGTCGACGGCTTGATCTGATTTATTAGAGTGGCCAGTCAAGGAGATTAGGTGAAATTATTATGCGAGTTTCAGTGGGACTTGTGTGTGTTTATTGCCAAAATTAAATTCTTTACTGCCCAAAATTAACTTCTGGTTGGATTTATCAGTTAAGAGAATAATTATTCAGTAATTTCTTGTGTGTTTATTTTCAAAATTAACTTCTTTATTGCAAAAAATTAACTTCTGGTTGGTTTTATCAGTTAATACAGTAATTATTTAGTAATAATGTCAGTAATTTCAGTAATTTCATTTGCACCTCCTATTCTCGACGACACGTGTTTTAGTGAGCTCGAGTCACCAAATCTTCTCTTCCACGACTCATGCATGACATTTTTTCTCAATTCAATATATCGACGTTCATTTCAACGTGCACAGGAAATATCATATTAATAGAAAAATTATCTAGTTTAAGATACTCTGTATAATGGGTAATTGGAATCATATTTTTGAACAAGAAATTTGTTTACAGTTGGAATAAATTTTTCTCCCGACTGTACCCGCACTATTCTCACGTGGAGCGTCCATATGTGTCCAGGTCTATGGAATGGGGCGCGTTCTTGGATTCCTATAACAGGAATGGGATTGAAATGTATTCTAGAAAACGCTAGCATTGAAGAAATGGTAATGCATTTTTACCCAAGCGAGGTTTGCCTCTCTTCAAGACCTTCACAACGACGAGAAAAAAGATGACTAGGGTCAGATATCCTGTAAACAGATTCAAGGAGATTGTTCCTTTGCTCACAAAACAGGCCACATGATCCGTAGCAGGAAGCTGATTAATCATTAGTTATAGTATATCTCAAGCTTCTTCATTAGATTATTGGAGAAATATACACTCAACAATGCGGAGAACCAATAAAACCCCTAAATTTTTAGTTGTTCTTTTCGAAAGTTTGCACGGAAAAAAACTTCGTCGCAAATCTTGTCTGAAAATGCCAAATGACTCATTTGACTAGCAAGAAAGAATATATTCCTTCATGTAAAACTTGATAAGGGTGACTCTTGATCTATGGAAATGAATAGATGTAGGAGTCCTGAGACCGGCCAAGTGAGCGTTGCTGCAATCTTAAATAAACGATGAAGTTTAAGGGGGGACTGTTCTAAAGGCGACGATGTCTGGCAGTGCTTGTCTGAGTCGTACGCTTTAACTTTCTAATATACGCATTGCCTCTAAATCTGAATTATCTGCATTTATTATGCTGATTTGTGAACCGATTTATAATGGAAATTTACATTTCAGCGACGCTGTTCCGAAGTTTAGTGTAGCTCTAGTAGAAATAATATCTTTCTTATTGAAACTGTTTGAGTTTTCTATATTCATCTAGACTGCAATAACTAGTCGTTTTATACGGTATAAAATTAGGTGCTAAATGAAGCATTGCGTTTAGATGATTGTAATCTGGTATTGTCTGAATGATGAAGCTCGTTAAATGGTAAGAAAAGTATTTTTGGATATTCGACAAAGGTAATAGATGTTTGATCTAAGAAGGTTAATTCGCCAAGAACTGTCAATTACCAAATTTATTAAATATATAAGTTACCAGGGGCTGCTAAGCTAACATGCATCACAAAATTACAGATCTTCTATTAAAAGGATGTAGATTTTACGGTGTGAACTTTAGCAAATTGAATAAATTATATCAGGTTTGTTCCTACTGCAAGGGTATGAGTTTTTCACGAGGTCCACGTTGTGTTTTGTTGTTGCTACAAAGACACCAACGCTCACGCGCCGGGCGAAGATCTCATCTCGCGTTTCAATGAGAGGCTCTCTCAGGGAAAGAATGTCACAGGTTATCAGGACTGGAATCGAGCAATCCAGAGTTGCGCTTTTTAGAAAATATTCCGGTAATGAAGACGCTTAAAGATAAACGCTTAATTAAAGAAGGCCGTTTTTCGTTGTTCGATTTTGTGATCTAGATTATCGATTAGCTTCCAGTTGGATGAATTATGTCGGAATGTAGACGCTGTGTTGTAATATTCATAGTTTAAGTCGTTACATGATGGAAAAAATCGCTACTACTTCAGGTTAATTAAATTTCAAACCTAACTGTAGGTAAAAAAATAGGAGCTCATTTAAATTTACTCAAAAATTCCTGAATTTCCCACAAATGCCAACATGAAACAACACAAAACTGAGATTGAGTCCAGTCAGTGATGCAAAGAACTTTAATGACAGTGTTCTTTTTCAGACGCACGGCGGGATGTTTTTTAGACAGATTTAAGAGAAATCTTTGGTGTCAGGAAGGCTCTGATAAGAATCCCTAAGGGCACAAAAGTGTGACTGTGGATAACATAAAGCCTGATGGAACGGCCAAAATAATTCGCCACGCGAGTTTCTCCGCAACACCGCCTACCGTTTCAAACATGACTGAGGGTATGATTGGCTTAGAGCAAATGGATGGAGGAAGGGAACATCGACAGAATCGCTGAATATTGAGTACATATTATCGAAACTCATCTTAGAACGGGCAAAGTGAGTAAATTTGTTACATGTTTTAGCGTTTATCTTTGTTTCAGGTCAATTTGTTATATGAGACAGATTTCAACACTGATATCCATAACGAGATTGGAAAAATATTTAGGCCTACCTTGTCCTGTGAAGGCGATCGTCAACATAGTTTGACATACAAGAAAAAATAAGCAGATTCACTGGATTTCTAAATTACCGAAGCTAATGCTCACGCTCTCTCGTAAAATAATTTAAAGAAGATTTTGGGCTCAGGGTTTCTCAAGATTCAGATAATCAAATAGAAGAGCATCTGATGGTAACTGCGAGAAGATATCTTTTCACTATAATTCTTTTGATGACCCCAGTCGTTGGTATAACCAACTCAAAAACCTCAAGAAAAAAATTACTTGCTCAGGAAAGTCCCTGAAGAAGAGCCACTTGTTTGGCAATCACCGTGCGGAGGAACTATCATTATTGTTCTGGAATACTTTTTTGAGTTCCGGTGTTCCAAGACAGTCAGTTTATTTAGCGCTCGGCCCTGAAAGTTCGCTGTATAACCAATGTATGGCCGCAAAATTGAAATCAGAATTGCCCCCTGCATTCTGAGTTTATTCAATATTTATTCTTCCTTGATTATTAGACAATTTCTGACGAGGAAGAATAGATATTAGACAATTTCTGACGACCTATATATTTAATATTATATCAGGATTTAACAGTTAATTTATATTTTAACACCATAGTCACCTCGCAGTAATCTCTGATCGTTATTTTTTGATGGTTCCAAATTATTTCGTGTTAAGTCCCTAGTGTGAGTTTAGTAGAAATTTTTTGGCAGTTACGACACCAATAGTGCCTTTTTTCGTGGGTTATTTAGGCATTGTCTGCAGAAACTCTCAGGCCCAACGGTCATCCTTGCGGTTGTCCTGTGGCTTCAAGTCCACCCAGCGTGAACATCCGGAAAAGAAGAAGAATTTATGGTTGGTTGTCAAGGTATTTGTCTCATGCAGCAATGTTTGCATGAATCATTTGATCTAAGGTTTCCTTGGATTATTGATGTTACTGTGAATGAATGACGAAGACGTAACTTTTTCTACATTTTATCACGAAATGAAACACGGAAAGAGTACCAAGTGATGGGAATGATACATGATAAGGCTAGGATGAACTACTAGCAGACGCGCAGAAGCATCCACTGCCACAATCCTATATCGCAACTTGTCGACTTGCCGGAAACGCTCGCCGCTTCAGAACTAAAGTGTCCACCTGGCATGTGGGTGCATGGGCACCGGGCATCAGCGCTGCAATTCACGCAACAAAAATTTGTGTCCAGATAGTTTTGAGTAACATTACCCTGGAGCGAGTAAACAGCAATGTGCGATAAGTAATGCCGTTGAAAACTGCATTCATATTTCAATGTAAATGTATGAAAAATCCTTGTATATGATTAAAGGGAGGGTACTGACAGCTTTTTACTGTTATCTCTGACCAGTGTTTGAAAATTGCAATTTTCAAAATGTTGAAGTGCATCAATGGGCCTAAATTTTCCTCTTGAAAATACAATATGTGAAAAGAACGTTATGAACTGCTACTCATATTATAAGTGCTGAAGATTCAAATATTAGTCGGTTTTATGACTGTATAAATTAAAAAAAAATCTACTGTTGGGATTGACAAAAAATATCACTAAAATTGTTATACATTTTGATTAGTCATTGCATTTGAATAAAATCCTCTATCCTCGCTAAAATTTTATTGTCAAAAAATTTTAAATGTAGTTTATTGAAATAATTTTGTGGCCTCAGTTAGAAATGATATTCTTCAGGAACCATTTCTCTGTACCCGGAATTTGAAGCTTCCAACTGACAATGACTAGCGGACAGTTCCGTAAGAAATCCATCAACGTTTTCACTCGGCGGTTCCGTAAGAAATCCATCAACGTTTTCACTCGGCGGAGGTCGTACAAGAATGCAAACGTGATGTGTGCCATTGGCTTCGGTAATTTTGTTCGGCAGTTTTGTTACGTAATCTTTGTTGTTACCTGTCGATGATTTAACACATAATCTCCTAGAATTGGCATAACTTTTTGAAATTTGACCGTTTTCAAGTGTGAAATTTTGCTGGCGGATTTATGTCTGGGAAAAGTTTGGATTAACTATCACAAACAGTCGGAGGTACTTAATTCTGCAGTTCAGCAGGCAAAAGTCATTTTCTCGCTAAAAGTTTTTTTCGTAGGTATCCGATCGATATTGCTGTTCCAATTCTCTGCGCAGCTGTCAATAATATTGTCCCTGCTGGTCGAAAGATGACCAATAAACTTCGGGTCAAACCTAACTTACCATATTTCCTACTCAGGGAATTGTTTAGGGTTACTGTAAGAAGTCGTGATTCACAGAGCTTCCAGTTGATGGATTGGGCACGTGAAGATGGATTTCTAAAGCAGTTAGGAGTTTGTAGAGAGGGCTGATGTGTTGCTTACAATTAGCTCATTTAAATGTAATTCGCCTTGAGAACTATAATAACACGTATGGGGAAACTGTGGAAGCACGTCAAAAGTCAGCACGACATATGCAATACTTTAAGATAAATATATGCAATACTATAAGATAAATATATGCAAAATTGCCAAGGAAGAGGAGATTTAGTTATGTACCTTTATCTTAGCCGGAAAAAATAAACAAGATTTCTGTTGGAGTTTATTGCATCACATCTTCGATCTCAAATTGAAATTAATTTCAAGGGATACTGTTTCTTCTTCCCGGACTACTATTGACTATTATATAGTCCCAGTCTTAGTGGCAGCAGAAGTACATTGAAGTGACCACACGGCAGGCATAGTGCAAGTCAGCCAGACGTGGGTGTGTTTTAAGTGTATAAAAATTGTGTTAGCGTATTTCTGCGATTAAAATCCGGTGATGATACAAATATTGTGGTCGAGAATAATTGTGTGCTCTGTTTTTGAATATTTTTCGGTTTTTCAGTGACTAATTACTAGTGTGAACGTCGTTTAATAGAAGTTTTGAGAGTGGAACAAAGGGATAAAGTAAGATAAATATGTGGAACAATATTTACGCTATTCTTTGAAAAACGCATATATGGGTGACACTAACTTGGAATACTATTATTAACTAATGAAATTCACTCAGAAGCTAAGTTTAGTCAAGGCAAGCAACGTACGCCCGGAATGCGGAAACCTAACCTAACCCACGTAAACTAAACCTTGTCTAGCCATGTAGTATTCTGTCGGGAGGGCTATTTTTTATGTATACAATGGAGATTTCATAATGGATGGTATTTCTTTATAGATACCAAATTCAAGTTCTAATGAATTTTCGATATAATTTATTTTTGTGTGTTTTGTCATTGCTGATACCTGTCGAAATGTATATTCTTTTGAATTCAGGAACGGCCTAGACTTCAGAGCGATTAATCAAAAGTTTAAAATATAAACCAGTATGCATAAAATATTGTCATGAAAGAAATTTTTGTACGTATTGCAAAATGTGAGTCTGAGCCAGAGAATCTTAATATTAGATAGTGACTACACCGGTAGCCACTTTGCGTTGCAATGGCCAAACAATACCTAGGAAGTTGATGGATCTTTTCGTCCAAGTTCCTTCTTTAATTCCAACCTGCCCCTGTGCATAGATCCGTTTTGTCTAATCTCATTATGATCACTTGATTGCTCAAATTCCAAGTTTGTCAAGAGTCTAAGAGCAAAGAAAACAGGCAGAAAATTCACCACTTTTTATTTGAGAAAATGTTTCAGAGTCAAGCTCCATCGTCAGTTCAAAAACCTAAAACCCAATTACAAGCATTTAGCAAACTAAAATTCACATCGAAGATATTTAAATCCTATCGGGAGTGTTTTTCATGGGTTTGAACCGGAACTTATAAAAATCTCTTAATGAATTATTTGTTTTAAACTCATTTTTTTTATATTTGCTGGCAAATTTTTTAGACATATTGATGATTTGGGAATGGATCTTCCTCATGGCCCAACTTTTGCTAACATTTTCATATGCTTTTACGTGGCTACATTGCTGGCCAGTTGTCCTACTGATTTTTAAGCCTTTTCTGAAACCGATATATCGATGACATTCTTTCAATTTTCAAACATCCCTCTCATGTAGGTCTTTTCTTTGATTATCTCTATCTCCATCACAAGTCCATCAAACTTACCATGGAGCTTGAACCCAAGAATAGTTCATCTTTTCTTGATTGTAATGTTACGAAATCAAACGGCCGTTTTCAGACATCTGTTTACCGAAAATCGACGTTTACCGGCTTAAGCACCAGCTTTTTTAATCTTTTGTTCTTTTCGTTTCAAATTAAATTGGATTCAAACGTTAATAAACCGCGGCTTTCGTATTTGCTCTACTTTCCATACTATGCTCTGATTGCTCTCCGAATTTGAATTTTTCGCAGTACCTTTTCACTTCATGGGTTTCCGTCGCAATGGGTATATATACTCAAATGAAGGTTTTTTGTCTAAGCTATATTCTGAGGTTGTTCGCGAACCAAAAAATAGGAACGCTGTTAACTGTTCATATCCTTACTTTGGTCCCTCTTCGGAGGCTATGACTAAGGAGTTGAAAGTTTAGTTCTCTAAATTCCTCACAAATGTACATCTTCATATATTACTGGTGAATAATTCTAAAATCAGTTCTTTTTTCAAGTAGTCGTGTATAAAAATTCACTTCCTGTTCTTATGCGATCGTCCGTAGTTTATCAATAAATTTGTGCGCAGTGCGCATCTGCATAAGTCAGTATGACATCACATTTTTATTACTAGGCTGGCGGAGCTTAGAGAAAGGAGTTTTAGAAGAGGAAACCTGCTTGCGCATCCCCCTCATTCAGTATAGCACGCGTTCACGCCGAGCATTGCAACCTCCGATTACTTTATATTTTTAGCCTCCATAACCTGTTTTTCTGACCGGCGAATTTTAGAGTCCCTGTATACAAAAGCTTAGTATTTGCCGCTTACAGATCATATACTCTCGAAATTGCATATAGATAGGTTTGTCTGCTCATGTTTACCTCCTTCCTATTCGTTTTCATTTGGCAATTTATGTTTTAATATCTAAAATTTGAATTTTAGTGGGTCTAATCTCATTCATTATATCGGTATTTACATTAGTCGTTAAGTTGTAGTAGATACACGAAAAACATCGTCGATGCTGGCTTCGAAATTTGTGATAAACCATCATGCGAACTGTCCGCACTTGCTGAGAAACTCAAATCTTTCTATCGTCTGATATGGTAAATTTTCAGTGTACCGAGTTGATATGCCAAGTCATGTCTTGGTTTGGAAATATTGATAGTTATTTACATTTGTGATTTGACAGCATTGATCGAAAATAAATGCAATAAACAGAGTAGTCTCGCCAGTCCTGTGCAATAAGGTGTTAATTGCACAATTCAGAATATTTTTTTTTACATAACTAAATTTAGATTTTTGGGATAGTCACTCGTTAGTGCTATTGCTAACTCGGCAAAACCTAAACCTCATTGCTGGTGAAGGAACATATATTAAGTATGAGCAGTCATTTGCTGTTTATATTCAAAGCTAATTGTTTGCAAGGAAAATGTCTTATAGCGATATGGACAACTGTCGACGTAATTATTGGAGTGTAATACATTTAATTTTTTCTATTTTCCGATTAATCAAGTTTGCCCCACGTTGCACCTTCAATAACATATGCGATGTGACACGTCAATTGACTTGTGACCTTACCTTAATAGTGAAATGTGAATTAATCTGTGAACTTACCTTAATAGTGACATGTGAATTAATCTGTATCCGAGGTAAGGTATTTGAAATAGAAATTTGTTCTCTGATTTACTAACTTTGTTTTCCCCCAGGTCCAAGCAATTTTTTCGTAAGGTTCGTACCATTGGTATTTGGATTTGAGGTGGCAGTGAGAAGAAAACTAATTACAGAAATTAAGGTCTGCTTGCCACCAGACAGCTAATTGCTTAGTTTCTAAGTCTCTATTTCTTTGACATCGAAATATAATGGAGGCAAACAATCAAAACCTTGACAATGAGTTGGACACTACGTCATCGCCGCCTGGTGGTCCATGTGTCGATCCAGTTTCTGAAAATCAAAGCCCAGTTCCACCAACAGAAGTAGAACATAGAACGCTTGCAATTGGAGACTCACAAACTTTTGATCAATTAGGTACATATTTTGGCAGTACATCGGAGCGGTTAAGCAATTTTATAATCAGTGGCATTCAGGCAGAGGCTGCATCGAAAACGAAAGATGAAATTTACTTTACGTCCAATCCAGTAGTGAACCAGTCTATTCCTCATGTTGCTACACTCGAACCAACCCAAAGTACGTCAAGTTTACAGCCAAGCTGCTCAAGAGTTACTGAACCAGCTGGTCCACACTTGTTTCAAGAGCAGAGAAATATAGCTGGTTTGGATCATGCGGCGTATATGCCGCACTATCAAGAATCAAAAGCAAACCAAGAACCATATCTGGATTGTTCCATACCCCACAATACAAGGTTGACTTCAATTAAACCAAAATGTATGGAATTCGTGCAAACTAAAACTGAAGTTAGATCTGCATTTAGATCTCCCTTGAAGAAATCGACGAGTTATTCACAAATGGTAACTGATGACACCAATCAGCTCTATTCTTTGGAATATGAAAGTAGGGATCGTCAGAGAGCAATAACTGCAGGGTTCAGGAGCCCAAGATCTCCCGTGCAGCAGGAATACATCGGATCTTCTACAATGGGAGTACCGGTGGCTTCACTGATGAAGGGCGAGCAAATACTTTCTGCACATGGCTTACGGGCGTCCAATTCAACGTACTACTCACTCGGTGACAACGTTTTCCCTTCAAGCTCTTCAAACGTCTCAGGAAATAATGACTCTGTTCTTTTTGCGATAAAGAGGCTAGGTGCGGCTAATAGTGAGGTTGGTTGGAGTAATTGCTTCGAAATATCTTTTGAAATACCTATATATTTTGGACAGAGGGTAAACGTAACACATGACATTTCGCTGGGCTTCATTGACTTGACCTTCGATGTCGCAGCCCAGTTCGTAAGTACTCCTCTCATTTTCATTAGAGAAGTTGACTCTCTATACTCAAAACGGCACCAAAATTCTTTTCCAGCACAGTATTTTTTCGAAGGACAGAGGAAACAGTTGGATAATTTGCTTCTTTCTTCTGTTGAAACGAAGCGCAATGCTGTCCCTGCCAGTCGGCATGCTGCTTGCGAGGCCTGCAGGCGTCGGATTAGTGGCGGGTTTGCGAAAATCTCAGGAGACCTCGATCAAGTACCGTTCACCATTTATCATCCGCCTATCAGCGGGGAACACGATATTCTTATTTTATTTTTTGTTTCGAGTAGATGTTATCCATTCTGCATAGAAGACTATGCTTCCAATCCATATGTAGAAATTTGGATTAATGATGATATTTATGGTACTATCCAAGTTGGAAGTGGTTTGAGCCCTGTTCAGTTGAATGACTGTGTGAATTTCCTGGCGATCGTTGTGTATATTCATGGCGAAGTCCATGTCATCAATCGACCTAACTTTGAATTGCAGGATCACGTTGTCGTGTGCGCCAATGGCCAGAAATTCTCAATCTGTTTTGAAGATGAAGACTTACAAACGCGCTGGCCTGTGACTGATTATCTCGATCGAGACGAACAAAAACTTTACTTCAAGTGCAAAAATAAGAACTTCCAACTAAAAACGGCTCGCAATGATGAACTGCATTTATCTCCCAATCCATTACATCCATCGTTAGTAAAAAAGACGTGGGACGATACCGATACAGTTTATGCGGTCTATAGGAACAGGCCAAGCGGCAGTCTCATCGAATATGACGACTATGCGATTTTGACTCTAGGCAATCGCGGCCAATTGGTTAATACGTTAGATAGTGGATTTAAAAAATCCCGAAGAGTCTTCAGGCCGTTCTTAACTGATGACGACAGACTGATAGTTCTTGAAAAATCGCTGAAGTGCAGCCTCAATTTCAATTACTTGGATCGTTCACCTGTAGCTCGCCAAATGACTAGCTAACAATTAATTAGTATATCTAGCCTACTATCTGCTGTAATGAAGCTTTATTACTAAAAGGATAGTGATTAAAGTACACAAGGTGATAGAAACATCATTGGTGTTATAGTAAACTGGAAATATCTTTCCATATTTCAAACTAAGTCTAGGAGGGAAACGTCTAAGCGCTTAAACTAAATTGCTGGGCTCTGCGTGAAAACTTGCCGGTGATTACCAGACGAAGTGAGTACTCACAATTATGTGTAACACGACCTCGGTGTCTCGCCTCCGTTCAATAAATGACTGAGAAAGGGCCGATATTTCAGATATGTATAATATCGGCGTCAAATATTAATAATGGCGAATTATGATTAAGTGCGTCTCCGAATATTCACTGTTTTATTTCAAACGTAATGAAAGTTCCAAAAACGATTTTCATTTCCACGGAAAGCTGACTTTCGTTGTGTTAGACCACCAATTTCGGAAATTTTGTGGCTTTCAACATATAGACAAGTAAATGCTCGCACGGAATAGTTTGAGTGAGATGTTTCATAAAAAGTTTTTGTTCCAGTACAGGAAAGGAAAGGACTGGAAGCAGACAGCAAGCACTTAGATTTATACTGTGATGTACAAATAGTGGCGTCATAGAAATTAGTCGCCCGACAAGAGTGATGGTTGTTGAAAGTAGTGACGGTTTTTGAAAAAGTTTCACTGCCTTTCCAGTGCTCTTCAACAAAACAGTCGAACAAAATATTTCTCTTCTTCACATGGACAATTTTAACCTTTAACCCGCTGTCATTCTTGATTTCATTTTTGTAAATGACATGACCCCTATTGTGATTATTATATTTTCGACGAATAAATCTAATTAATGCTGTGGAGTTTGAACCAATACGTCTACTTGATGCAAATGCTCAAAATGTGATCTTGTCATACTTTCGCGGGCAAAACTGCAATTTCTTGTCCTCATTTTTTCAATAGAGTACTAGCTGAGGTCTACGTTTCTTTCGTGTTGAAACTTTTTTTTAATCATGTTTCTCAAACTCCTACCCTCAGTTGAGCTGTAAAAGCTGTAAAGAGCGGCGAACTGTGACCCATGTGGCATGCGAGACGCTGAATTGTTTGAGCACTAATCTCTTTAGCTCTAACTGACGGAAAGTGCGTTCGGTTGAACAAGAAATAAAGCAAAAAATGCTCTAGCTAAATAAAAACCTAGTAGTTTTTGTTGTTTTACTGCACTCTACTTCTCTGCATATTGATGTGGTTAGTACCCACATAAATCTCTACCTCCTGTGAGTTTGGTAGGACATAGCGCCGCTTGCAACAGCGTTCCTCCTCTTGTGGCTAGTAAACTTATCAGTAGCTCCGGTTCCCAGTGGCTAGCTGGCTGGTCAGTACATCGGCAGACGCGACTTGTCGAGACCAAGATCCTTACCGCCGCTGTTCACTTATTTCGTGTCATGCCCTATCTCGTACCAACAACAATCCTGACATTATGTGCTCCGAGTATGAATGCATTCAAGAACAGATAAGATAAAGCTATGGAAAAATATATGTTCCGACTTTAAATGCCTAGCACCATATCGAACCCGGTGAAGTCTAGTAGCTATTTCAAACTATCGTCAGTCCTGAAAAGATCCGGTCAAATGACACGATTTTTGATATTCTGTTAACAAGTCACGAAAAGTACAAGAATCGGTGACTGGCCACATCCGGCCTACTCTTCAGCGCCGACATCACTATGTTATATTAAGACAGGCTTATCGGGAAAATATATTCTTTACGACTCGGTTTTGTTAAGAATTTTAGGAAATTGAGCCATGTGTGCCAGCCCATGATTGTAAGAGCATGCTGAAACAGCCTCGAAATGATCAGTAAACAACAACAATCTACTTGTACATCCTACGAGAAGGCAAAAAAATCAAGTGCTCGACTTGTGTTTCTTATGAGCCGGCATATAAGTACAAAACCAAAAAGTAAAACCACTTATAATCAAATAGTACCAAACCATTCTTACTCCACGGAGTTGTTTCTGGCATCACCAAAAGTTTCTCTGCACACCACAGATGTTTGCACCAATGATTGTTTCTGGATTCCACAAATTATTTTCGGCTCCAGAACCAATGATTATCGTTTCCCCCTGGTTTTCCCCAGGCGAAAGCCAGAGTTGGTTTTTCCCCAATGATAGTTTTCATTAGGGGATTAGGTGTCGACATAGAAGATGAAGCACTGCAAAGTTGAGAGTTTGCAATGATGGACGGTTTAAAAGAATGTCATTCTTTTACGAGTATGTGTATTGAAATCGGTTGATATGTCGCAACTATATATTTACAGCTATTCCTTCTCTGTGGTCAGCGCTCCCGAAATATGATTTTTCCCAAAATATATGCTCTCAACATTAATTCCTGAAACAGCGTTCCCAAAATATGGGCTCTCAACATTAATTCCCGAAACAGCGTTCCCAAAAAATGCGCTCTCAACATTAATTCCCGAAACAGCGTTCCCGAAATATGCGCTCTCAACATTAATTCCCGAAACAGCGTTCCCGAAATATGTGCTCTCAACATTAATTCCCGAAACAGCGTTCCCGAAATAAGTGCTCTCAACATTAATTCCCGAAACAACGTTCCCAAAATATGTGCTCTCAACATTAATTCCCCAGCGTTCCCGAAATTTGAGCTCTAACATTAATTACTCTTCATAAATTATTTGCATCATATCAATCACAAGATTAACTTAATTTCAATTCGGCACAATAACATCAAAATATCAAGCGTCTTCATATGCTAATCGAGAATTACAAAACTTGTCAACCTATAATATAATAATTGTTAACTATAATACAATACTTAGATTGTACTACAACCGAGTTTAGTTCTTGGCGCTGCTTACGGTTAATGACATCTAATGTTGAACAGAAATTGGAGTAATTTTTCAAGTGGATAAGAATGTCAAGTACACAAATATTTCTTTTATATATATTTTATAGCTGATTTCCATTTAGACAAAATTCCGCCAACATCGAGTTTGTTAATTTTTTCAATTCGTTTGTTTATCGAGAATGATGAATACCTTCAATTTAACGTCTCTTAAAATGAATATACTTGCACAGTGCTTAATATACAATAATTCATAGAGTTAGTTTATAGGGTAAATATCGTAAAAATGATGAAAAATAAACAAAAATTAACTTGAATTGTAAATAAAGTAACCATTGAAATGTTCGGAGCTTCCTTTTAAATTCGCACTCAAAATTGTGTTGAAAATTGACGATTCAACAACATGCCGTTTTTCTTCGTCTACGGCGATCAACCAAATTTCTAGAAGAGTTTATCAAATTCCTTCTCCGACTTTAAATTAAAATAATTTCCTTGAGGTGTTTCTTCTATTTCCACTAAAATACTTCTTTAGAAGTATTTAACTAGCTTTTATTACAGCGAATAGTTCCAGAAATTAGACATCGATGCTTCCACCGGCCAGTATAGTTGTACCTACCGGCAGGACACGGAAGTTCATTACAGTGCAGGAATTATTGTTCACGTGTTTCTAGAATATGAATCTATTGATTATCCTCATTTTCTAGTAGAATTTCTGTTTGAATTTATAAAGCATTTGCCATTCATTGATTTTCGTATAATTAATTTAGAGTTAACTCGAGTTGCTCTGCCAAGTCTCGTACAAGAATTAAGCGGTGCCGTTAGGGATTTTCCAAACTCGATTGTCTGGTGTATATTAATGCAATCAATATTCTGTATTCCAATTGTGTGAAATGGAGCCGTTTTAGTTTTAATAGATAGGAGCTGACAAACTATTATTACAAACTCTTAAGAGATAAGCGCGGAAGATGAAATTTTGCCAACAAGATTTCTGTGATGACTGAGATGACGTGTTATGGTGGAGTACGTGGAGTGGTATATATATCGATAAATTGAATTTACTTAAAATGGTGATGGTGCATTTTTTAATGTCCGCCTTTTTTATTTACAGATATTTATAATTTTGCCCAACTAAATATGGACATTTGCTGCAGTTAGTTTGGAGGCGACCGTGGGAAGTATACCGACTAGAATAGGTTGCTCTTCAGTGCAAAAAGTCTATCCCTCTCTGTCTCGTCTGAGCTTCATGGAAGAAATCAATTCGATGGCAGCAAGCGATCAAAATCGCAACGATGAGTTGAACACTCCACCACCACCTCTTATCGGCCACAGCCCAACTCCAGAGAACTGGATCCCAGATTCCCCAACTTATGATTTGTATCGAATGTTCTCGTTCCCTTTTGGAGATGCATGTTCTGATAATGTAAAGTGTAATGAAGCTACAGGATACGATCAACTTTTTGATACACTTGAAGAAAATTTGTGTGGTGCATCAAACTCTGAAATACTTAGCAGTATTTCCACCAATAATGGCACTCAAGATGCCCCACCCGCAATGGAAGATCCACATATATATGCGTACGAAAACGATAACGTCGACCAATCCATACTGCAAACTGGTACGCATGAACAAACCTCGAGCATTGCAAGTTTCCAGCCAATTAATTCCGGAGATTATGAACAGATTGGCGAGCATTTGTTTCAAAGTAAATTGATCATTCCAGGCATGGAAAACCCAGCAAATGCTCCATGCCATCCACAATCACAAACATATTTTGAACAAGTTCTGTCGCCGACTTCGTATCAGAACCACACTTTTGACTCGGTCGGACAACCAGCAAGTGAAGATGAATCTCATTCAAAGCCCCAAATTGGAACTAAACGAAAAACTCCCATGGAGGAAACTGTAATTGTTCCGCATTTGGGAGGTGAAGATAGCCATCAGCTCCTCCCCCCGGAACATGAACACGGACATGAGCCTCAGGCTATGACTATGACTTCAGCTCCCAGGAGCTCTTCTTTACCGGAGCGAGAACTTGTAAGATCAACAACTTTAATTGGAAGAGACGGTTCTTTATTGCTCCATCCTTGGCGCATCTGTAATAACGGCAATCCAGCACAAAGTACGTGCGAGCCCAATGTGCAGCAATCGCTCACAGACCACCACAATCCGGGTCTAGGCACAAACTGTCTGATGATGGCAGAGAATAGACTAAGCTCGGCTATTATTAACGCCTGTAGACCTATCTGCTCCAAGGTATCTTTTGAAATCCCAATCTATATTGGTGACCTGGGAGATTATGAAATTTCACTGGGTTTCTTTGATTTGTCTGCCGTCGTCCCAAACGAATTTCGCAGTATCACTAAATTTTTCATTGAAGAAATGCACTACCACTACTCAAGACGCCATGAAAACTCTTTTCCAAAACAATATTTTTCACATAGGCCGAGACAATACTTGGCTAATTTGCTTATTTCTTCTGTTGAAACAAAACGCGATGCTGTCCCTGTCAGTCGGCATGCTGCTTGCGAGGCCTGCAAGCGCTGGCAGAAGGGCGCGTTAAAAAAAATCACCGGGGACCTCGATCAAGTACCGTTCACCATTCATCATCCAACTATCCATATGGAGCACGATATTCTCATCTTATTTATCGTATCGAAGCGATGTTATGCTTTTTGCGCTGAAGCTCAATGCGCTCGTCCTGGACTGAAGATTTGTATTAGAGAAAAAATTTACTCGTACGAAATGGGACAGCGAGCCATCCCGGTACCTCTAAATGTCAGTGATAATACATTAGTGACCGCTGTATATTTCGATGGGGAAGTCGTGATCATCAATAGTCCGAACTTCCAATCGCATGATCGTATTGTCGTATGTTTCGGCAACCGAAAGTTCGTGGTCTATTTCGAAAACCAGAACTTACGATCTTATTGGCCTCTGACTGAATACATCGATCGTGACAAGACCAAACTGTATTTTAAATATTGCGACGATCGTGGTAGATTTATACACTTTCCACTAAAAGAATCTTGCAATTATGAATTGAATTTATCACCCATTCACCCATCGCAATCAGCATCAATTAAAAATTCTTGGTTACGTAATGATGGCGTTTACGAAATTATTGGGCGAGCGCCACTGGCAGAGGCCGCGAAAGATAAATATGTAGACTTGAATCTTGGCAAACGAGGTCAATTGGTCGACTCGATCAGCGCTATGCGAGGCGAATGTCTGAGACTCTTCAGGCCGTTCTTGACTGCAGACGACAGATTGATAGTTCTGGAAAAATCCCTGAAGTGCAGCCTGAATTTTCGTTACTGTAACTTTTGACCTGCAGTTCTCATCTAAGTAATGATTTTTATTTGACATGACTACAAGTCGCCATCAGTTCAGCATAAAAATTTTAACTTATGTAAACTCCTATCAACGCATTTCATTAGAACGGTGATACTCCTACGGTGTATAATGAAGCAACCTTTCAAATAAAACTTAAATTTGAAATGGTTATCAATATCCCTTATTATTTTAAGCGTTATTTGATAATTGAAAAGTGTGAAATGGAACTACATGAACTGGAACCAAAATAATTCTGGATGGAAATGCATTTAACATCTGCCCCTCAGGGGGGACTTCTGACGTGTGTCTATGCTCGTCAGAAGTTCTATGGGATTTCGCGCTCCTTGTGGGATTGTTCCCGAGCGCCCTACCGCTGAGCCCGCGGTGTCTGACTGCAGGTCTCAGTTATGGGGTTAAGTTATTATGTAGGCAGGATTCCTTACATTTCCCTTCTCTGTCTCTCTCGTGCGAGCGGCCGACGTCCCGTGTAAGCGACCTCTTGTTCGAGTATTTGTTTTTGTTGCTTTTCACCTGTCCCTCCTTGTCACTTCGTCTCTTTGAGATGCTAACGCTGCTTCTCTCGAGCCAGCTTCAGCGGGCTGGACAACAGAGACCTTCCGCTCCTTGTGGGTGATGAACAATTTGAGACTTTGAATAATTGAGACCTTCCGCCTTACTGGCGATGTTATATTTTGACCTCCGGCGCGAAATAGCTTGATAGCCGAAGCGCTAGCAAACCATTCTACTACTACATTTAATATCTATGCAAAAATCACCTAGCGTTTGAAAGAACGCATCTACATAAGTTGGCTTCTTAACTTGTGGAAAGGAGAAGTGTAACATACCGTAGAAGTATCGTGAAAAGCCTTCATGCAATGATTTTCTTCTTGTTACTTATCTGACTTAATGTGTAGGAGGCGGATTGTAGATGATCCTGACGAAAAATGCCATAGGAAGCTCTGAAAATATATCAGTGGTCGGAAAATTGTGATCGTTATCGTCAAACTAGTCTAGTGTTCGGATTCTACAATTATGATTGGTGGGATCTACGTGAAAAATTCTCGATGATTAGCAGATAAGTTGAGACTGCAAAGCCCTTACTGAGTATGCAGTCTCAGTCCCAAAGCGCCCTTCAAAAAATAAAAAGGAATAAACAAATATCGACGAAAAGTTTTATGGAAGAATGTGTTCCTGATAATTAGCATTGATGCTTTTTTCTTATTATGTATTGACCTCTATGCGAAAAAATCGACAATTTTAAAAATTACTTGACTTAATATTGTTTAATTCTATAACAAATGTGTTACTCGATCTACTGATTATGTGCTTATATCTCGTTATGATAGAATTATTTAGTAGATAACGTTTGCTAACGACTACTTTGAATAAAAGGATGGATGACAAAATGTTAGTGAAATTGGTGGAAATAAATGAAAAATTATAAATCGGAGACTGTGTAATTATTTCGCTGCAATGTTAGATATTTTGCTATACTAAATTTACACTTTTAGAGCGAGAGGATACGAAGACCTTATGACATTATGATGAGTTTAGGACGTCGTAGTCCACGGTCACGCTGATGCGCTGCCTTCGTCGTCCTCCGTCTCCGAGTCGTCATCGGATGTGCCGTTGGACGTGTTCCGTCTATTTGCCCTCCTTTGGGCTGCCCTCCTTTGAGCCATCTGATGCAAGATGCTGTTGCTTGTCACTTGCTGAGGGTGGTTTCCCATTACTGGACAATCTGGGATCTTTCTCAACCACTTGTCCAGTCGTCTCTTGAATGAATTTATTTACACGACTAAGTAGCTTTAACTAACACCATTTTTCCTTTGTTTAAATAATTTTGTGTAGAAATGTTGCAAAGAATCTTGGGAATTTTTTTTAGTCAATGAACGGCAATTCTTATTAATGATCCAAAAAAAACTTTTATGAAACCAATTGAGTTCCAAAATGGTCTTAGGATGAAAGATATATTGTTCTAATGCCATGAGAGGCGAAATATTTAAGCGTTGAATGATGTACAATGCGATGTACATTGTACAGTAACTATAGCAGATGTGAAGCATGAAAGTATATTATAAAAAATAAGACCATGCGAATTGTTAGAACAATTTTCACTTTTTTAATTTTAAACATTTCTAATGAAGTTTTGTAGATAGTTTAAAGTAATTATATTTTATATTTAGAAATAGGCTTAATTTTATAACTGAAAAATTTAATCTTTTTTCAATGATCGTATTAATCCATTAGATAGAAAATCTGGTAAGCATAACTGCTGAATATCGAAACTAATTTATTATCACTAAGTTAATTAGCTCCTTTATATAATCAATCGAACAACACTGAGAGATTCCGTACGGAATAAAACATCGAAATTGTTTTTCCATGCAACTTCACTTATTTTCGTGAGCATTTGAACTCAGTAAGAATTTAGGCTAAATCGATTGAGGTTCGTATAATTTTCTTTAGCAGCCCCCGACATAGCTGATCCACTCGAATACGGTTTTCGAATACGGTTTGCGGCACCGAATTGATGGTACAAGATCTTATATGTTGATAATAGTGGCGTTTTGGTACCTGCACTTTGAATAATTTGCTGAGCCTATTGAAATTCTCGTTTCCGATTTTTTATCATGATCGATATCGAATTGCCGTATATATAAGAAAAATCGCATATCAATGCAGGTTCATAGATAATAAAAATTTAGAAATAACTAATATTTTTCAGAGTAAGTGAAACTCAGATTTGCTGGGTTTCATGCACAGAACAAGAAACGTGCGCCTCAACATACGTAAAACTGCTGCCTGAGCACATGCATGATCAGTGCTCATATTGTGTCAATCGTGTGTGCATTGAAGAACCTATTTTGGTTACTAATTATCTTCATGATTATAATCAAAGAATATAATCAACACAGTAGTGTTAATATGCGCATGTTTCGGAAGTTGTAAAATCTTCAGATCTGTTTCTCTTTGAGGGACATTTGAAAATTCATCGTAAGGAATCCGCGGTACTTCCTGACGCAGAAACGCAGCTATCGTGAAAGAGACATCTTTTAATGCTGTCTCGCGAATGCGAGATTATTACTATTTTTGGCCTCCAAGATTATTTAGACTCCAAGATTATTTTAGACAGAGTACTATATGCACTGAGTACATATTGTACTCAGAACTTGGACGGAAATAAAATTTTCTGAAATTTATATGGGACCAACTAAAAAGAAACATGTTTTATATGGTTCAAATATGGAACGATTGTCCTGTGGGAACATTTAACGGAGGCATTGGTTTCTTCCAACTACCGCATGCTATCATTAAATCATCGGGCTTTTTCCATATATGCTTGTGTCACGGTTATTTTGTGGCTAATTTTTTCCCCTTCTCATGTAGTCCCTTCGTGATTTTTTTAGTTGTTTCAGCTGAAGAACCGGAAAGGATTTGGTAAATAACGAGATTAAGAAAGAAGATGAAACTAAACTAAAACGATTCGACAGTAACAACAAACAGAAACATAGTTAATGTAAACCAAAGATATTTACAGTCATAGGTTGAAAATTTCTTTCTGGTCGAGGAAAAATAAAGAGTCAAATTTTTTCAAGCATACAAGAACGCAACTCTAAGAGTGTAAGGACAACTCAAAGGGTCGCCTAAGCTCATTTTTCCACTACCTGCTATTTTGTACTCTGGCTTTCATATTCCTAAGCAAGGAACGATGAACTGGTCAGTCAAATGCTGCATCGAGAAACGCTCGTTGATAAGCCCTCTGATCTGCTCTCACTGCCAATCAAGAGTGCCACTTTCGTTGGGCTTTCATGTGCCTTGTGGTTCGTCATCCGCAGTCTAGCTCGACCCAGACACCTCGTCCTATCCATTACACTCTCTCAGAGCCTTTACCTGCGAGCCATAATTGCATAAAGCGAGTCTCTATTCCGTCCAATTGCATGGGACTTGGTCGCTGAATTAGTGAACTTTAGGCTAGTTCGTCATTTTATTGCCTAAAGACTGCATAGAAGATAAATATTCGTGTGCTTTCGTAATGTCGATATTAACACATGAAGCAACCTCTTTTATTGGTCTAGTATGAATAATATTTGTGAATTAATTTAGCGTTAAGGTTTGAAACAAAAACATAGTGTCACATTCAGCAAAATGGGACGAATGAAGAGGTTTTTTAAAAACCACTAAGAATATTAGAATTGCTTTTACGATAAAGAGTCAAACAAAACATTATCGCGGAAACATTCAACTGAAATTCTGTCAATTAATCTTGAAGACCACGCAAGTGAAAGGTATTGTGGACCACAGCCCATAATTCTAATGGGACTCTCGGCTGCAGCGGACGAGTTTGTTATCTATTTTGAAGGCGATGGCAATCAGCAAAGGGGGCTTGCCTCTGTCAAGCTCCTGCTCNGGGGGGGGGGGGGACGCAAGCCAACTTGTTTGGATTGTTTCGATGAATTTCGGTTTTGCTACTGAACAGTTCGTAAAGTTGAACTCAACCTCGCAGCATAGTTTCTCCATGTAATCTGTGAGGAAAAGAGCATGTGAGGAAAAGAACTAGAATAATCTAAAATAAAGTGACCAGAATATCAAAAAGAGCACGTGTAATCAAATTTGAAAATTAATCGAACCCATCAAAATCATTACATCTAGCCTTAAAAAATTGGTTCATTTTAGTACGCCGAGAAAGCAAGCCATAAATTGTTCATTTGAATGCATGCATATGAAGCAGTATTCGGAGCGTATAGATTTTCCGATTACGGCGCAACTGGAAAAAACGCAATATTTTTCGACCGACATATTTTGAAGCGATGTATGAAGCTGAGCCGCTAGAGCTGCAGTCGTTACTGCCGATCTCATTGTTTTGCACCAGATTTCATGAACGGTGCAATAGCGGTTTTATTGCCTAAAGGATCGCTCTGACTAGACGCCTGAATTGCTTTCTCAAAGCAGCAACGACGAAAAGTTTTAACCTGAAGAGCTTTATTCACGATAGGTTAAGAGGCATATACTCTTTGGCGAGTGCCCAACAGCTGTGAAATTTAAACAGAATTTTACTCACTTGCTACTAGTTAATCTCGGGGAATTTATTTGTAACATTTATTTTACAAATTAATTGTAATATTTTGTACCTACTGCGCATGACACCCAACCCGTCGCCAGCGACACTTACTCTCTGAAATATTCACAAGGAAAAATGTTCTTTTCAATATTCATTTTTTTTTCGTAAGGGATTCCAATGCTGTTCGATTGCTTGATCTCACTGATTTTAAACCAGTTTCGATGTTCACTAGTTACGGTTACCCAATTTTGTATCTAATGGATTAATACAAGTGTTTTCATACACCAAACTTTTAATTAATACAATTTAATCATTTCTAGGTATAAAAGATATATATTTTAAACGATCTACAAAAATTTCATGTAACATATTTCATTTTAAAAAAGAAACAATGTTTAAATTATTTATTTGGCCTATCCTCTTTGGGATTTTTGCTTTCCTAAAATACACGACCTAAAGTTACTGCACATCGTAGTGCACCTAACCCTGAATATGTTCATTATTTCACCTCTCTCGGTGTCAAAATATTATATGTGTTATTCTAAGACCATTTTGAAACCCAGTTTGCTTGAAAAATTTTTGGATCATAAGTATGAATTGCCATCATCTGGGCCAAAAATATCCATTATTTTTCTAATTTTTTTATTGAAATTTGATCAAAAAACAGAAAGATGGTGCCATTTGAAGTTGTTTTGAATACATTCATCACCATTTAACGCATCACTTATAAGTAAAGACCAATAGGTTCAAATCCTACTAATAGGGGACTTGTTGATGAGTGATAATGTGGGACTTGCGCAAGTAATTTGTTCAATTAAATAATGTATCCCGTTTAATGAAAAATTTGTACACACCTATCAGTGTTGAAAGTTTTTCGCGTTTTCGAGCTAAAAAAACGAGACTCCATCAAGGCAGGAGAAAATCTCAAGCTTCTGCAGGAAGTTCAACGAGGCTCCAAACTTTCCGGGAGCTCTACTGGCATTCTGCTCCAGGATGACACCGGGAGTTGCAGCCTCCGAGTTAAGGAGAGTTTCTTGTAAGTGATTCCTCAGTGAGATGCTTGGGCCTGGGCCCCGATGTCTGGACGAAACCAAAACACGTTTGCGGGGCCAGAAAAGTCGGTGTTTTCAGAGTATAGAAAAGCAAAGCTTGTGTCATAATCTGGTTACCAATCGATATTGGGTAACCTTATTTAAAGTTGAGAAAAGATGAAGAAATAATTTCGGTTGTTGTTGTTGGAAATGACGGGACCGTCAATTATGCCTTTGCGTAAGTGGGATCGAAATGTTGCACTATTCATATAGTCAAGTAGTTTGACCTCAATTATAGTTATAATGCCCTCAAGTACGAAAAGCATTGATTACGGTTAAATTATACATAAAAAACTTATGGTGAACTAAAAACATCAATAAATAAGAATGTTTGATAGGCCGTGAGCGGCAACAAAACCAGCAGACGGCGATGTTGCAGGCCAATGTCACGTGAATACGGAATAACAACGAGCATAAGTTGAGATCAAATAAAAATTTAGGTGAGTCACGATTGAAATGAGTCAATATTGAGATGAGTCAAGATTGAGATGAGTCAAGATTGAGATGAGTCAAGATTGAGATGAGTCAAGATTGAGATGAGTCAAGATTGAGACGAGTCAAGATNAAGATTGATTAACTTCAAAAGATTGATTGATTCAACGATTGATTATCTTCAACGCTTAGGTGCCTGGTTGCGCTTGCTGATGAAGATTCATAAGTTAAATTAAATACAATCTCAGTGTGAAACTAAACGATGCTGTTTTCTAATAAGTTTAGTTGTTGGAAAGAGTTGTTATTTCTGTTTTATATATAGCATAACGAAATTCTAATAAAACTTTAGCAGTCATCACCATTGAATAGGTCATGATCGAGGTGCCATTATATACTTATAAAGGGTAAGTTTTATTTGCAACATTAGGTTTCAACTGAAGAGCATGAGCCTTCACAGCAAAATCGCTGCAACAATTAATTTTCTACGCGATTGGCCTTTTTGCCGAAAGCGAACATTATAGTTGCATCAGTGCTTACGATTGTCCGATTGTTTCCAAAACTTGTCAATCAAAAAACTTAGGTTGATAACACTCAGAATGAATATGTATTCGTAATATTTTCGTGATAGTAGTTGATAATACTTTAATAATTCGGAGATAAATTACTAAGGAAATATTCCAGCGTAACATTTAACAATCCATGAATGTGAGAGCTCACAATTTTATAACTTGCATATAGCTGCGTTGCAAATGATGAAATTTATGACATTAAACATTTCTTTCAGAGTTTAAACTTAATTAGTAGAAATTTAGAAGCGAAGAAAACGTCAAGCAGCCTAGTGACAGTAAACTTGATTAGATCGTAAATTGCTCAAGAAAAATATATTGATTGCATCGAGTTCGTAGCTACGTCCATATTGATTTTTAATAAAAAAAAGTGAATTGAGTAGAAACATTTGTTCACTCTTCTTCTTTGTTAAATGCTGATCAAATTGTTGCAAGGCGTTTACTCATCAGCCATTAATTCAATTGAGCTTTTTATTTTCTGTGAATAATGCCTGTAGATGAGAACGGTTACAGTATCAATTGAAATTTGTATGTCAGATTTTACAACTGGCAGAAATAAGTTCAGATTTTACAACTGGCAGAAATAAGTTGAACAGAATTAAGAAATAAAATACTGAATTTACATAATACTGCGAATACTTCGAATCCTCTCGCTCTAAAAGTGTATATTTAGTCTAGCAAAATATCTAACATTGCAGCGAAATAATTAAACCGTCTCCGAAATATAATTTTTCATTTATTTCCACCAATTTCACTAACATATTTTCATCCATCCTTTTATTCAAAGTTGTCGTTAGCAAGCGTTTTCCATTAAATAATTCTATGATAACGAGATATAAGCACATAATCAGTAGAGGAATACATTCGTTATAAAATTAGACAATATTAAGTGAAGTAATTTTTAAAATTGTCGATTTTTTCGCATAGAGCTCAATACATAATAAGAAAGATGCATCAATCCTAATTATCTGGAACACATCCTTCCAGAAAATTTTTCGTCAATGTTTGTTTATTCCTTTTTATTTTTTGAAAGGCGCTTTGGGATTGAGGCTGCATACTCAGTAAGGACTTTGCAGTCTCAACTTATCTGCTAATCATCGAGAATTTTTCACGTAGATCCCACCAATCATAATTGTAGAATCCGAACACTAGACCAGTTTGACGATAACGATCACAGTGTTTTCCGACCCCTGATATATTTTCCGAGCTTCCTATGGCATTTCTCGTCAGGATCATCTACAATCCGCCTCCTACACATTAAGTCAGATAAGTATCAAGAAGAAAATCATTGCATGGAAGCTTTTCATGATACTTCTAAGGTAGTTACACATCTCCTTTCCAACAAGTTAAGAAGCCAACTTATGTAGATGCGTTCTTTCAAACGCCAATGATTTTTGCATAGTTGTTAAATGCATTTCTATCCTGAATTATTTCGGAATATGGAAAGATCATTCTCTCCACTGATGAAACTCCTTTTATCCAATGCAATAGTCTATGTAGTTCCATTTCACACTCTTCAATTATCAAATAACGCTTAAAATAATAAGGGATATTGATAACCATTTCAAATTTAAGTTTTATTTGAAAGGTTGCTTCATTATACACCGTAGGAGCTGTCTCTTATACACATCTAGATGTGTATAAGAGACAGGAGGTGAACGATCCAAGTAATTGAAATTGAGGCTGCATTTCAGGGATTTTTCAAGAACTATCAGTCTGTCGTCATCGGTTAAAAATGGCCTGAAGACTCTTCGGTATTTCTTCCATCCACTGTTTAACGTGTTAACCAACTGGCCACGACTGCCAAGAGTCAAAGTCGAATAGTGATCATGTTCGATGGAACTGCCGTGTGACGTGCGCCTGTAGACCGCATTAACAGTATCGGCATCGTTCCACGTCTTGCTTAATAACGATGGCTGTAATGGATTTGGAGATAAATACATTTCATCATTGCGAGCCGTTTTTAGCGGGAAGTGCTTTTGTTTGCACTTGAAGTACAGTTTATGCTCGTCACGATCGAGATAATCAGTCACAGGCCAGCGCGTTTGTAAGTCCTCATCTTCAAAATGTATAAAGAATTTCTGGCCATTAGCGATCACGACAACGTGATCCCGCAATTGAAAGTTTGGTTGATTGATGACATGGACTTCGCCATGAATATACACAACGATCGCCAGGAAATTCACATCGTGATTCAACTGAACAGGGCTCGAACCACTTCCAACTTGGATATCATAACTATCACCTTTAATCCAAATTTCTACTTTTGGATAGGAAGCATAATCTTCTACGCAGAAGGGAAAACATCTATTCGAAACAAAAAATAAAATAAGAATATCGTGTTCCTCGCTGATAGGCGGATGATGAATGGTGAACGGTACTTGATCGAGATCTCCTGAAATTTTCGCAAACCCGCCACTAATCCGACGCCTGCAGGCCTCGCAAGCAGCATGCCGACTGGCAGGAACAGCATTGCGCTTCGTTTCAACAGAAGAAAGAAGCAAATTATCCAACTGTTTCATCGGCCCTTCGAAAAAATATTGTTTTGGAAAAGAATTTCTGTACCGTTTTGAGTATAGAAAGTCAACTTCTCTAATGAAAATTGTAGGAATACTTTCGAATTTGGCTGCGACAACGAAGGTCAAATCAATGAAGCCCAGTGAAATTTCATATGTTCTTTTCTGTCCAAAATATATAGGTATTTCAAAAGATACTTCGAAGCAATTTCTCCCACCAGCCTCACTATTAGCCGCACCTAGCCTATTTATCGCAAAAAGAACAGAGTCATTATTTCCTGAGGCGTTTGATGAGCTTGAAGGGAAAACGTTGTCACCGAGTGAGTAGTACGTTGAATTGGACGCCCGTAAGCAATGTGCAGGAAGTACTTGCTCGCTCTTCATCAGGGAAGCCAACGGTACTCCCATTGTAGAAGATCCGATGTGTTCCTGCTGCACGGGAAATCTTGGGCTCCTGAACCCTGAAGTTATTGCTCTCTGACGATCCCTACTTTCATATTCCAAAGAATAGAGCTGATTGGTGTCATCAGTTACCTTTTGTGAATAACTCCTCGATTTCTTCAAGGGAGATCTAAATGCAGATCTAACTTCAGTTTTAGTTTGCACGAATTCCATACATTTTGGTTTAATTGAAGTCAACCTTGTATTCTGGGGTATGGAACCATCCAGATATGGTTCTTGGTATGCTGTTGGTTCTTGATAGTGCGGCATTCTCTGCTCTTGAAACCAGTGTGGACCAGCTGGTTCAGTAACTCTTGAGCAGCTTGGCTGTAAACTTGACGTACTTTGGGTTGGTTCGAGTGTAGGAACATGAGGAATAGACTGGTTCACTACTGGATTGGACGTAAAGTAAATTTCATCTTTCGTTTTCGATGCAGCCTCTGCCTGAATGCCACTGATTAAAAAATTGCTTAACCGCTCCGATGTGCTGCCAAAATATGTACCTAGTTGATCAAAAGTTTGAGAGTCTCCAATTGCAAGCGTTCTACGTTCTACTTCTGTTGGTGGAACTGGGCTTTGATTTTCAGAAACTGGATCGACACATGTACCACCAGGCGGCGATGACGTAGTGTCCAACTCATTGTCAAGGTTTTGATTGTTTGTCTCCATTATATTTCGATGTCAAATAAATAGAGACTTAGAGACTAAGCAATTAACTGTCTTGTGGCAAGCAGACCTAAATTTCTGTAATTAGTTTTCTTCTCACTGCCACGTCAAATCCAAATACCAATGATACGAACCTTGCAAAAAAATTACTTGGACCTGGGGAAAAACAATGTGAGCAAATCAGAGGACCAATTTCAGTTTCAAATACCTTACCTCGGATATAGATTAATTCACATGTCACTATTAAGGTAAGGCCGCAGATTAATTCACATGTCACTATTAAGGTAAGGTCACAAGTCAATTGACATCGCATATGTTACTGAAGGTGCAACATGGGGCAAACTCGATTAATCGGAAAATAGAAAAAAAATAAATGTATTCGACTCAAATAAGTACGTCGACAGTTGTCCATATTGCTATAAGACATCTCCCTTGCAAACAATTAGCATTGAAAATAAACAGCAAATGACTGCTCATACCTAATATGTTTCTTCACCAGCAATGAGGTTTAGGTTTTGCCGAGGTAGCAATAGCACTAACGAGTGACTATCCAGAAAAAACTAAATTTAGTTATGCAAAAAAAAAAAAAAATTCTAAATTGTGCAATTATCACCTTATTGCACAGGACTGGCGAGACTCCTCTATTTATTGCATTTATTATTGATTAATTCTGTCAAATCACATATATAAATAACTATCAATATTTCAAAACCAAGACAAAATTTGGCATATCAACTCGTAAACTGAAAATTTACCATATCAGACGATAGAAAGATTTGAAATTCTGCGGACAGTTCGTGCGGACAGTTCGCATGATGGTTTGTCACAAATTTCGGAGCCAGCATCGACGATGTTTTTCATATATCGACTAAAACTTAACGACTAATGTAAATACCGTAAATAAATGATGTAATGTAAATAAATTAGATTAGACCAACTAAAATTCAGATTTTAGATATTAAAACAATAATTGCCAAATGAAAACGAGTAAGAAGGAGGTAAACATGAGCAGACAAACCTATCAAATAAGTACGTCGACAGTTGTCCATATTGCTATAAGACATCTCCCTTGCAAACAATTAGCATTGAAAATAAACAGCAAATGACTGCTCATACTTACTATATGTTTCTTCACCAGCAATGAGGTTTAGGTTTTGCCGAGTTAGCAATAGCACTAACGAGTGACTATCCCGAAAAACTAAATTTAGTTATGTAAAAAAATATTCTAAATTGTGCAATTAACACCTTATTGCACAGGACTGGCGAGACTTCTCTGTTTATTGCATTTATTATTGATCAATGCTGCCAAATCACAAATGTAAATAACTATCAATATTTCCAAACCAAGACAAAACTTGGCATATCAACTCGTTAACTGAAAATTTACCATATCGGACGATAGAAAGATTTGAAATTCTCAGCAAGTGCGGACAGTTCGCACGATGGTATGTCACAAATTTCGGAGTCAGCATCGACAATGTTTTTCATATATTGACTAGAACTAATACGACTAATGTGAATATCGATATAATACATGAGATTAGACCAACTAAAATTCAGATTTTAGATATTAAAACATAAATTGCCAAATGAAAACGAATAAGAAGGAGGTAAACATGAGCAGACAAACCTATCTATATGCAATTTCGAGAAGATATGAACTGTAAGCGGCAATTACTAGGCTTTTGTATACAGGGATTCTAAAATTCGCCGGTCAGAAAAACAGGTTATGGAGGCTAAAAATATAAAATCACCGGAGGTTGCAATGCTCGGCATGAACGCGTACTACTGAATGAAGGGGGTGCGCTTGCAAGTTTCCTCTTCTAAACTCCTTTCTCTAACCTCTGCCAGGCTAGTAATAAAAATGTGACGTCATACCGACTTACGCAGTTGCGCATTGCGCATAAATTTATTGATAAACTAAGGACGATCGCATAAGAACAGGATGTGAATCTTAATACATGACTACTTGAAAAAAGAACTGATTTTAAAATTATTCACCAGTAATCAATGAAGATGTACATTTGGGAGGCATTTAGCAAACTAAACTTTCAACTCCTTAGCCATAGCCTCCGAAAAGGGACCAAAGTAAGGATATGAACAATAAACAGCATTCCTATTTTCAGGTACGGGAACAACCTCAGAATATTGCTTAGACAAAAATTCCTTCATTTGAGTATATACCCACTGCGACGGAAACCCAGGAATTGAAAAGGTACTGCGAAAAATTCGAATCCGGAGAGCATAGCATGGAAAGTAGAGCAAATACGAAAGCCGCGGTAAATTGACGTTTGATTCCCATTTAATTTGAAACGAAAAGAACAAAAGATAAAAAAAACTGGTGCTTAAGCCGGTAAACGTCGATTTTTGGTTAACAGATGTCTGAAAACGGCCGTTTGATTTCGTAACATTACAATCAAAAAAAGATGAACTATTCTTGGGTTCAAGCTCCATGTTAAATTTGATGGACTTGTGTTGGAGATAAAGATAATCAAAGAAAAGACCTACATATGAGAGGGATGCTTGAAAATTGAAAGAATGTCATCGATATATCGATTTTAGAAATGGCTAAAAATCAGTAGGACAATTGGCCAGCAATGTAGTCTATAATATGTTCAATGTGAATTTTAGTTTGCTAATTGCTTGTACTTGTACTTGGTTTTTAGGTTTTTGAACTGACGAAGGAGCTGGAATCCGAAACATTTTCTCTGATAGAAAGTGGTGAATTTTCTGGCTGTTTTCTATGCTCTTAAACTCGTGACAAACTTGGAATTTAAGCAATCAAGTGATCATAATGAGATTGGACGAAGCGGGTCCATGCACAGGGGCAGGTTGTAAATAAAGATGGAACTTAGACGAAAATATCCATCAATTTGATCAGTATTGTTTGGTCATTGCAATGCAAAGTGGCTACCGGTATAGTAACTATCTTACTAATATTAATATTCTTTGGCTCAGACCCACACAACACGTACAAAATTTCTTTCATGTCAATATTTTATGCGTACTGGATTGTATTTCAAACTTTTTATTCATACGCTGAAGTCTACGCCGAAACTAAATTCAAAAGAATATACATTTCAACAGGTATCGGCAATGACAAAGCTAACCAAAACCAATGGTATTGAAAATTCATTAGAATTTGAATTTGGTATCTATAAAAATACCATCCATCCTGATATCTCCATTGTATACATAAAAAATAGCCCTACCAACAGAATACTACATGGCTAGACAAGGTTTAGTTTACGTTGGGTTAGGTTATGTTTCCGCATTTCGGGCGTACGTAGCTTGCCTTGACTAAACTTAGCTTCTGAGTGAATTGATGCATTAGTTAATAATAGTATTCTTAGTTAGTGCCATCCACATATGCGTTATTTCAGAATAGCGTAAATATTCTTCCACATATTTATCTTACTTCATCTCTTTTTTCCACACTCTTAAAACTTCTATTAAACAACGTTCACACTAGTAATAAGTCACCCAAACACCGACAAATATTCAAAAAGACATAACAAAATTATTCTCGACCATAATATTCGTATCATCAGCGGGTTTTAGTAGCAGAAATACCTGAACACAATTTTTATAGACTTGAAACACACCCACGTCTGGATGACTTGCACTATGCCTGCCGTGTGGTCACTTCAAGGCACTTCTGCTGCCATTAAGACTGGGGCTATACACAAGTCAATAGTAGTCCGGGAAGAAGAAACAGTATCCCTTGAAATTTATTTCAATTTGAGATCGAAGATGGCACGCCATAAACTCCAACAAAAATCTTGTTTAATTTTACAGCTAAGATAAAGGTACATAGCTAGATATTCCTGTTCCATGACAATTTTGTATATATTATCTTAAAGTATTGCATACTTTTGGCTTAAAGGTTTGCATATATTTAGCTTAAAGTATTACATATATCTATCTTAAAATATAGCATATGTCGTGCTGAAATCGCGGAATTGCCAGTTGAATTTCAGTTGCCAGGTTTTGATTGCTTTCATAATTTAAACGAAGAGCAGTGTAGTAGAGGTGTAGGTCTGTGGGTTAGAACCTTTTATGGGGCCCAACAAGTTAAGTTATCAGCACGTCAGTGTTTACGATTGTCCGATTGTTTCCAAAACTTGTCAATCAAAAAACTTAGGTTGATAACACTCAGAATGATTATGTATTCGTAATATTTTCGTGATAATACTTGATAATACTTTAATAATTCGGAGACAAATTACTAAGGAAATATTCCAACGTAACATTTAACTGTCCAGGAATGTGAGAGCTCACAATTTTATAACTTGCATATAGCTGCGTTGCAAATGATGAAATTTATGACATTAAACATTTCGTTCAGAGTTTAAAATTAATTAGATCGTAAATTGCTCAAGAAAAATATAATGATTGCATCGAGTTCGTAGCTACATCCATATTGATTTTTAACGATAAAAGTGAATTGAATAGAAACATTTGTTCACTCTTCTTCTTTGTCAAATGCTGATCAAATTGTTGCATGGCGATTACTCATCAGCCATTAATTCAATTGAGCTTTTGAATTTTCTGTGAATAATGCCTGTAGCTGAGAACGGTTACAGTATCAATTGAAATTTGTATGTCAGATTTTACAACTGGCAGAAATAAGTTGAACAGAATTAAGAAATGAAATACTGAATTAATATAATACTGCGAATGCTTCGTATCCTCTCGCTCTAAAAATGTAAATTTAGTATAGCAAAATATCTAACATTGCAGCGAAATAATTAAACAGTCTCCGATTTATCACTTTTCATTTATTTTCACCAATTTCACTAACATATTTTCATCCATCCTTTCATTCAAAGTAGTCGTTAGCAAGCGTTTTCTGCTAAATAATTCTATCAGAACGAGATATAAGCACATAATCAGTAGAGGAATACATTCGTTATAAAATTAGACAATATTGAGTTAAGTAATTTTTAAAATTGTCGATTTTTTCGCATAAAGGTTAATACATAATAAGAAAGAAGCATCAATCCTAATTATCAGGAACACATCCCTCCAGAAAATTTTTCGTCGATGTTTGTTTATTCCTTTTTATTTTTTGAAGTGCGCTCTGGGACTGTGACTGCATACTCAGTAAGGACTTTGCAGTCTCAACCTATCTGCTAATCATCGAGAATTTTTCACGTAGATCCCACCAATCATAATTGTAGAATCCGCACACTAGACCTGTTTGACGATAACGATCACAGTTTTACCGACCCCAGATATATTTTCAGAGCTTCCTATGGCATATCTCGTCAGGATCATCTACAATCCGCCTCCTACACATTATATAAGTAATATAAGTATAAGTCAGATAAGTAACAAGAAGAAAATCATTGCATGAAAGCTTTTCACGAGACTTCTAAGGTAGTTACACTTCTCCTTTCCACAAGTTAAGAAGCCAACTTATGTAGATGCGTTCTTTCGAACGCTAGATGATTTTTGCATAGATGTTAAATGTAGTAGTAGAATGGTTTGATAGCGCTTCAGCTATCAAGTTATTTCGCGCCAGAGGTCAAAATATAACATCGCCAGTAAGGCGGGAGGTCTCAATTATTCAAAGTATTCAAAGTCTCAAATTGTTCATCACCCACAAGGAGCGGAAAGTCTCTGTTGTCCAGCCCGCTGAAGTTGGCTCGAGAGAAAAGGCGTTAGCATCTCAAAGAGACGAAGTGACAAGGAGGGACAGGTGAAAAGCAACAAAAACAAACACTCGAACAAGAGGTCGCTTACACGGGATGTCGGCCGCTCGCACGAGAGAGACAGAGAAGGGAAATGTAAGGAATCCTACCTACATAATAACTTAATGTAAGGAATCCTACCTACAAAATAACTTAACCCCACAACTGAGACCTGCAGTCAGACACCGCGAGCTCAGCGGTGGGGCGCTCAGGAACAATCCCCCTAGGAGCGCGAAATCCTATAGGACTTCTGACGAGCATAGACACACGTCAGAAGTCCCCCTTGAGGGGTAGATGTTAAATGCATTTCCATCCTGAGTTATTTTGGAATATGGAAAGATCATTCTCTCCACTTGACGAAAGTCCTTCTATCCAATGCCTTAGTTCATGTAGTTCCATTTCACACTTTTCAATTATCAAATAACGCTTAAAATAATAAGGGATATTGATAACTATTTCAAATTTAAGTTTTACTTGAAAGGTTGCTTCATCATACATCGTAGGAGTATCACCGTTCTAATGAAATGCGTTGATAGAAGTTTACACAAGTTAAAATTTTCATACTGATCTGATGACGATTTGTAGTCATGTCAAATAAAAATCATTACTTAGATGAGAACTGCAGGTCAAAAGTTCCAGTAACGAAAATTCAGGGCACATCAGGGATTTTTCCAGAACTATCAATCTGTCGTCTGCAGTCAAGAACGGCCTGAAGAGTCTCAGACATTCGCCTCGCATAGCGCTGATCGAGTCGACCAATTGACCTCGTTTGCCAAGATTCAAGTCTACATATTTATCTTTCGCGGCCTCNTTCTTCAAGCATATCAAAAAGTTGATCGTATCCTGTAGCTTCATTCAACTTCACATTATCAGAACATGCATCTCCATTATCTCCAAAAGGGAACGAGAACATTCGATACAAATCATAAGTTGGGGAATCTGGGATCCAGTTTTCTGGAGTTGGGCTGTGGCCGATAAGAGGTGGTGGTGGAGTGTTCAATTCTTCGTTGCGGTTTTGATCGCTTGCTGCCATTAAATTGATATCTTTAAAGAAGTTTAGACGAGACGGAGAGAGATAAAATTTTTGGACTGAAGAGCAACCTATTTTAAGGAAACTTCCCACTGTCGCCTTCAAACTTACTGTAGCAAATGTCCATATTTAGTTTGGCAAAATTACAAATATCTGCCAATAAAAAAAGTCCGGCGTTAAAAATGCACCATCACCATTTTAAGCAAATTCAATTTATTGAGATATTTACCACTCCACGTACTCCACCATAACACGTCATTTCAGTCATAACAGAAATATTGTGGGGGCAAATTTCGTCATCCACGCTCATCTATTTGATTCAATAGTTCGTCCGCTCCTATCTCAAACGTGTCCATTTCACACAATTTAGATAAAACACTTTTATTGCACTAATATACGCCACATAATAAAGTTTGGAACCTCCCTTGCGACTCCTTTTAATTTTCGCACGACACTTGTCAGAGCAACTCGAGTAAACTCAACATTAATAACAAGAAAATAAAAACTGGAAAATGCATTGTAATTCAAATACTTAAGGGGAAAAAGTCACACAGAGACAGGGTGTTATTTCAAACTCAGAATTAACAAGACATATTGTCTGTATAATATTTCGGCATAATGCACCGACATGTCCATTTGTCGGACTAAGCATGGTCTGGATAACCCCCAAATGCAAGAATTTTTTTGCTATTCGGGCAATGTTTCATTCATTTCCCTGAGTGTAGAGATGAATATCTGACATTGGGCACACAAAATTCAACTCACCAAATTTGGGTGCGTGAAGTGAGGATTTTTAATCAGAGAAAATGTTCCCATGCGTTCCAACCACAACCAGTCATACAGAAAATTCCACCCTGATCCTACATAGATTTTCCTGCGTGAATTCTCTGACCCACTCCCATTGGTGGTCAGATCCTTCTTTGCTTTAACCCAGCATTGAGAGGTGCATCGTGGAATTACACAGAGGTATACGTTTCTGGACACAATTCATTAAATTGGTGCCACAAAAAAGAAGTCAACTTCGGCAGAAGTGTTGCAACTGAGTACATTGTATATTTTAACGCATATAATCTTGTAGTAGCAGACTACATTAATTTTGTTGGTTTTACAAGAAAAAAGAAATTCGAGAGGATTAAATTTTATAAACAAGGTGGACACAAGCTCGTAATTGGATACGTGATGAACATCCATGTTTATCCGGCACATAGAACTTCTGCGCGGTGGTAGCATCAATGTCTAATAAGTGGAACTATCCTACGTAAAGAAGCTAGCTGAATACTTCGAGAGAATTATTTTCCTGGAAATAGGAAAAGGTAAATAGTTGCATTTGAAGTCGGAGGAGGACGTCACTCACGTCAGTAACTCAAGTCCTCAGAAAGCGGACAAAAGAAGAAGACATCAATAAATCTGAACGATATTTAGTTGATCACCTTTAGAAATGAAAAATGGGTAAATTTTTTATTTTCATCACGATTTCGAGAGAAAATTTAATGAAAGCTCTAAAGGGTTTAGCTCGTAAAATAGTCACAATCATATTTCAATTACCGTATATAGAGCTGTCGAGCTGAATTATACGAATCTAAAGTTTCATGCGAAATGTTGTAATACTAAAATTTCGAATACTAAATTTTTTGAAAGGTTGAAAAATGCACGCGCTGATACGAATAGAATTACCATATATAAAAATGTTTTGTATATTATGTACTTTGCAAGGGCTCTGTGTGAAATATACGGTAGAAAAAGATATTACATATTCATGATAAACAAATGAATTGTTATATTGGATAATGTTCGTTGTTTGTTTGGTTTTTCAAAATGAAACTCAGCTATAACTGCAAAAATAAAGCAATTTTTGGATACTTGTGGATATTCTAATCCGCCTAAAGAAACTACCAAGATTTCCGTTCCAGCCTCGGCTTCATTTATCGGGAGCATCGCCGTGCAGAAAAGTCTCAATTTATGAACAGTAAATAACTAAATAGTTTTGAATACGACATATTTCGGGAAAGCTAGTAACGGAGAAATAAGCGTTTGAAATTTCCCGATATTTTCGCGTATATTTTCCCGATAAGCCTGGCTTGCATAATAACGTCAGGATTGTTGTTGGTACGAGATAGGGCATGACACGAAATAAGTGAACAGCGGCGGTAGGGATCTTGGGGCCATACTTTCATAACTCACAAGTAAACGTAAGTACTTACGCTCTATTTTCTTGTCTATGATTGGTGGATTTTGCTTGAAAGGCCGTCAATGATTGGCTGATGGACTTACGCTCTCTTAACTTTTTCTGAAAGTATGAGCCCAGGTCTCAACAAGTAGCGTCTGCCGATGTACTGACCAGCCAGCTAGCCACTGAGAACCGCAGCTGCTGACAAGTTTACTAGCCACAAGAGGAGGAACGCTATTGCAAGCGGCGCTATGTCCTACCAAACTCACAGGAGGAAGAGATTGATGTGGGTACTAGCCGCATCGAGATGCAGAGAAGTAGAGTGCAGTAAAACAACATAAACTACTAGGTTTTTATTTAGCTAGAGCATTTTTGGCTTTATTCCTTGTTCAGCCGAACGCACTTCCCGTCAGTTAGAGCTAAAAAGATAAGTGCTCAAACAATTCAGCGCCTTGCATGCCACTAGTCACAGTTTGCCTTTCTTTACAGCTTTTACAGCTCAACTGAGAGCAGGAGTTTGAGACACATGATTAAAAAAAGTTTCAACACGAAAGCAACGTAGACCTCAGCTAGTGCTACAATATATTGCAAAAATGAGGACAAGAGATTGCAGTTTTGTCCCTGAAAGTATGGCAAGATCACAATTTGAGCATTTGCATCAAGTAGACGTATTGGTTCAAACACCACAGCATTAATTAGATTTTTTCGTCGAAAATATAATAATCACAATAAGGGTCATGTCATTTACAAAAAATGAAACCAAAAATGACAGCGAGTTAATGGTTAAAATTGTCCATGTGAAGAAGAGAAATATTTTGTTCGACTATTTTGTTGAAGAGCACTGGAAAGGCAGTGAAACTTTTTCAACAACCGTCACTACTTTCAACAACCATCACTACTGTTGGGCTACTAAATTCTATGACGCCACTATTTTTACATCACAGTATAAATCAAAGTGCTTGCTGTCTGCTTCCAGTCCTTTCATTTCCTGTACTGGAACAAAAACTTTTTATGAAACCTATCGCCCAAACTATTCGGAGCGAGCATTTACAGTTTCAAAGCCACAAAATTTCTGCAACTGGTGGACTAAAACAATGAAAGTCAGCTTTCCATGGAAATGAAAGTCGTTTTGAAACTTTCATTACGTTTGAAATAAAACGGTGAATATTCGGAGACGCACTTAATCATAATTCGTCATTATTAATATTTGACGCCGATATTATACATATCTGAAATATCGGTCTGAACTCAGTCATTTATTGAACGGAGGCGAGACACCGAGGTCGTGTTACACATAATTGTGAGAACTCACTTGGTCGGGTAATCACCGATAAGTTTTCACGTAGAGCCTAGCAATTACAAATACGAAATTCGAATTTATGATCAATGGGGTCATGCACTTTCTAAACATTACATATTTAAATATCGGCTTGATTAGTATGGCTACTTGCGACAGATAAATCCAAAACACAATTGTGAGGTTGTTGAATGATCTGCTTCCAGCACTAAAACAACGACAAATCGATGGAATTTCAAGTATAAGTCTTGTCTCATCAGTTTGAACGCTTCGACGTTTTCCTTCGACGACTTAGTTTGAAATATGGATGGATATTTCTAGTTTACTAAAGCACCAATGATATTTGTATATGAATGATGAATCACTATCCTATTAATAAAGCTTCATTACAGTAGATAGTAAGTTAGATCACTGATTAATTGTTAACTAGTTATCTGGCGAGCTACAGGAGAACGATTGAAACTGAGGCTGCATTTCAGGGATTTTTCAAGTACTATCAATCTATCGTCATCAGTTAAGAATGGCCTGAAAAGTCTTCGGCATTTCCTCCATACACTATTTAACGTGTCAACCAATTGGCCGCGATTGCCAAGAGTCAAAGTCGAATAGTGATTATGTTCGATGGAACTGCCGTGTGGCGCGAGCCTATCGACAACATAAACTTTATCGGTTTCTTTCCAGGTCTTGCTTAATAACGATGGATGTAATGGATTGGGAGATAAATACAGTTCATAATTGCAAGCCGTTTTTAGTGGGAATTGCTTTCGTTTGCACTTGAAGTACAGTTCATGCTCGTCACGATCGAGATAATCAGTCACAGGCCAGTGCGTTTGTATGTCCTCATTTTCAAAATGGATTGAGAATTTCTGGCGATTGGCATGCACGACAACGCGATCCTGCAAATGAAAGTTTGGTCGATAGATGACATGGACTTCGCCATGAATATACACAACGATCGACAGGAAATTAACATCGTCATTCAACTGAACAGGGCTCGAACAACTTCCAACATGAATTTCATAACTATCAAGATTATTAATCAAAATTTTTACTTTTGGAACGCAACCATTGTCTTCTATGCAGAATGGATAACATCTATTTGAATTAAAAAATAAAATAAGAATATCGTGTTCCCCGCTGATAGGCCGATGATAAATGGTGAACGGTACTTGATCGAGGTCTCCCGATATTTTCGTCAACGGAGTCAGAGTCCGACGCCTGCAGGCCTCGCAAGCAGCATGCCGACTGGCAGGGACAGCATTGCGCTTCGTTTCAACAGAAGAAAGAAGCAAATTATCCAACTGTTTCCTCGGCCCTTCGAAAAAATACTGTTTTGGAAAAGAATTTTGGTGCCGCTTTGAGTATAGAGAGTCAACTTCTGTAATGAAAATTTTAGGAATACTTTCGAACTCGGCTGCGACATCGAAGGTCAAATCAATGAAGCCCAGCGAAATTTCATGCATTACCCTCTGCACAAAATATATAGGTATTTCAAAAGATATTTCGAAGCAATTACTCCCACGAGCCTCACTATTAGCCGCACCTAGCCTCTCTGTCGCAAAAATAACTGAGTCATTATTTCCTGAGGCGTTTGACGAGCTTGAAGGGAAAACGTTGTCACCGAGTGAGTAGTACGTTGAATTGGACGCCCGTAAGCCATGTGCAGAAAGTATTGGCTCGCCCATCATCAGGGAAGCCACCGGTACTCCCATTGCAGAAGATCCGATGTGTTCCTGCTGCACGGGAGATCTTGAGCTCCTGAACCCTGAAGTTATTGCTCTCTGGCGATCTCTACTTTCATATTCCAAAGAATAGAGCTGATTGGCGTCTTCAGTTGCCATTTGTGGATAACACATCGATTTCCTCAATGGAGATCTAAATGCAGATCTAACTTCAGTTTTAGTCTGCACGAAATCCATACAGTTTGGTTTAATTGAAGTCAACCCTGTATTCTGGGGTATGGAACCATCCAGATATGGTTCTTGGTATGCTGTTGGTTCTTGATAGTGCGGCATTCTCTGCTCTTGAAACCAGTGTGGACAGACACATGTACCACCAGGCGGCGATGACGTAGTGTCCAACTCATTGTCAAGGTTTTGATTGTTTGTCTCCATTATATTTCGATGTCAAATAAATATAGACTTAGAAACTACGTAATTAACTGTCTTGTGGCAAGCAGACCTTAATTTCTGTAATCAGTTTTCTTCTCACTGCCACCTCAAATCCAAATACCAATGGTACGAACCTTATGAAAAAATTGCTTGGACCTGGGGGAAAACAAAGTTAGTAAATCAGAGAACAAATTTCTATTTCAAATACCTTACCTCGGATACAGATTAATTCACATGTCACTATTAAGGTAAGGTCACAAGTCAATTGACGTGTCACATCGCATATGTTATTGAAGGTGCAACGTGGGGCAAACTCGATTAATCGGAAAATAGAAAAAACTGAATGTTTTCGACTCAAATATGTACGTCGACAGTTGTCCATATTGCTATAAGACATCTTCCTTGCAAACAATTAGCATTGAAAATAAACAACAAATGACTATATGCTTCTTCACCAGCAATGGGGTTTAGGTTTTGCCGAGGTAGCAATAGCACTAACGAGTGACTATCCTAAAAAAACTAAATTTAGTTATGCAAAAAATTCTAAATTGTGCAATTATCACCTTATTGCACAGGATTGGCGAGACTCCTCCATTTATTGCATTCATTATTGATCAATTCTGTCAAATCAGAAATACAAATAACTATGAATATTTCAAAACCAAGACAAAATTTGGCATATCAACTCGTAAACTGAAAATTTATAATATCAGACGATAGAAAGATTTGAAATTCTCAGCAAGTGCGGACAGTTCGCATGATGGTTTGTCACAAATTTCGGAGCCAGCATCGACGATGTTTTTCATATATCTACTACAACTTAACGACTAATGTAAATATCGATATAATAAATATAAATGAGATTAGACCAACTAAAATTCAGATTTTAGATATTAAAACAATAATTGCCAAATGAAAACGAGTAAGAAGGAGGTAAACATGAGCAGACAAACCTATCTATAATATACAATTTCGAGGGGATATGAACTGTAAGCGGCAATTACTAAGCTTTTGTAATAATGTCACTCGTTTGCTTGAATCGCAAATTCACTAAAAACTTAAAAGCAAAGAAAACTCCACAAAAATTCATAGTATCTTTAAAGAAAACGTTTCGGAGTCCAGCTCCATCGTCAGTTCGAAAATTCTAGAATACAGATAAATCAGAATTAGTACAAGTCAAAATTACATCAAAAAACCTAAGCAGCAAAACCTACCTATTTACAGTTTCAAGCGGGTAAGAGCTAAAAGCTAAATTCAAGCTAGGCCTCTGTTTAAAAATATATAAAGATTCTAAAATGCGCAAATCAGAAACACCGGAACTGAAGCTAACACTTTGAAGTCACTGTCAGAAACTGGAACATCGCACTGCTCGGCGTGAGCCCGCACAGCCGAATTAGGTGGGCGCGAGTAAGTTACCAGTTCTACAACTCCTGCCTCTATGTTCTGCGACCCTAAAATAAAGGGATTCTTTGTATACAGGGATTCTAAAATTCGCCGGTCAGAAAAACAGGTTATGGAGGCTAAAAATATAAAGTAATCGGAGGTTGCAATGCTCGGCATGAACGCGTACTACTGAATGAGGGGGATGCGCAAGCAGGTTTCCTCTTCTAAAACTCCGTTCATTAAGCTCCGCCAGCCTAGTAATAAAAATGTGATGTCATACCGACTTACGCAGATGCGCACTGCGCACAAATTTATTGATAAACTAAGGATGATCGCATAAGAACAAGAAGTGAATCTTAATACACAACTACTTGAAAAAATAACTGATTTTAAAATTATTCACCAGTAATCTATGAAGATGTACATTTGGGAGGTATTTAGAGAACTAAACTTTCAACTCCTTAGTCATAGCCTCCGAAGAGGGACTAAAGTAAGGATATGAACAATTAACAGCGTTCCTATTTTTTGGTTCGTGAACAACCTCAGAATATTGCTTAGACCTTCATTTGAGTATATACCCACTGCGACGAAAACCCAGGAAGTGAAAAGGTACTGTGAAAAATTCAAATTCGGAGAGCATAGCATGGAAAGTGGAGCAAATACGAAAGCCGCGGTTTATTGACGTTTGATTTCCATTTAATTTGAAACGAAAAGAACAAAAGATAAAAAAAAGCCTGTAAAAAAAAGATGAAGCCGGTAAACGTCGATTTTCGGTTAACAGATGTCTGCAGGAAAACGGCCGTTTGATTTCGTAACATTACAATCAAAAAAAGATGAACTATTCTTGGGTTCAAGCTCCATGGTAAATTTGATTGACTTGTTTTGGAGATAAAGATACCTAATCAAAGAAAAGGCCTACATGAGAGGGATGCTTGAAAATCGAAAGAATGTCATCGATATATCGGTTTTAGAAATGGTTTAAAATCAGTAGGACAATTGGCCAGCAATGTAGCCTAATATGTTCAATGTGAATTTTAGTTTGCTAATTGCTTGTACTTGTACTTGGTTTTTAAGTTTTTGAACTGACGATGGAACTGGACTCCGAAACGTTTTCTCTGATCGAAAGTGGTGAATTTTCTGGCTGTTTTCTTTGCTCTTAAACTCGTGACAAACTTGAAATTTAAGCAATCAAGTGATCATAATGAGATTGGACGAAGCAGGTACATGCACAGGGGCAGGTTGTAAATAAAGATGGAACTTAGACGAAAAGATCCATCAATTAGATCGGTATTGTTTGGTCATTGCAATGCAAAGTGGCTACCGGTATAGTAACTATCTAATATTCTTTGGCTCAGACCCACACAACACGTACAAAATTTCTTTCATGTCAATATTTTATGCATACTGGTTTATATTTCCAACTTTTGATTTATACGCTGAAGTCTAGGCAGATACTGAATTCAAAAGAATATACATTTCAACAGGTATCGGCAATGACAAAGCTAACCAAAACAAATGTTATTGAAAATTCATTAGAACTTGAATTTTTTATCTATAAAAATACCATCCATTCTGATATCTTCATTGTATAACTAAAAAATAGCCCTACCGACAGAATCCTACATGGCTAGACAAGGTTCAGTTTACGTTGGGTTAGGTTAGGTTTCCGCATTTCGGGCGCACGTTGCTTGCCTTGACTAAACTTAGCTTCTGAGTGAATTGATGCATTAGTTAATAATAATATTCTTAGTTAGTGCCACCCACATATGCGTTATTTCAGAATAGCGTAAATAGTCTTCCACATATTTATCTTACTTCATCTCTTTTTTCCACACTCTCAAAACTTCTATTAAACAAAACGCGGGACTAAGCACTTTGGACAGATTTAGGTTCGAACTTAGAGCGATAGTAAGGTAGCACCTCTCACAATGAACGTTCAAACAAGACTCGCTGGTGATTGACTCTCACAACAAACGTCACTGAATCACTGACTGGGACTATACACAAGTCAATAGCAGTCCGCGAAGAAGAAACAGTATCCCTTGAAATTTATTTCAATTTGAGATCGAAGATGGCACGCCATAAACTCCAACAGAAATCTTGTTTAATTTTACAGCTAAGATAAAGGTACATAAGTAGATATTCCTGTTCCATGACAATTTTGTATATATTATCTTAAAGTATTGCATACATTTAGCGTAAAGTATTGCATATATTTAGCTTAAAGTATTACATATATTTATCTTAAAATATAGCATATGTCGTGCTGAAATCGAGGAATTGCCGATTCTATGGAATTGGGAGCCAGTTTTTCAAATTTGTAGAATCTTTAATTCGTTGCTGATTCAGAAATCGGACGTTAGAGTTGGAGTTAGAACATAAATCGACAGTTAGAATTATAAAAGGTTAAGTCAAGTTCGGTAAAGTTCCTTTATATTTAAATATTTAAAAAAAACTTCTGGGGCAGACTGACCTAGCCCCAGATTTCTAGTATAAAAATGTTGATTCTACAGAATCGGCCAACTAGCTGCCGATTCCATAGAATCGGCAATTCTGCGATTTTGGCACGACATATATATTTATCAAGAAATACCTTTTTGCTGCCATATTTTACCCAGAGTATCCTCGAGAAACGCTGAACAAACTAAAAGTGCACATTTCCGCCTGTAAAACTTAATTAAGGGGAGCTGTTTAGTTTTCTATTTCGTTGATAATTAATAAATATGAATGTGCATTACATAATTTAATGATAATACTTGAAAATACTCAAATTCTTCGGCAACTAAGAGCTAAGGAAATATTCCAGGACAACATTTAATTGTCCAAGAAGGTGCGAATTCACAATTTTATAACTTGCTCATGGTTGCGTTGAAAATAAAAAATTCATGGCACAGAACATTTTTTTCGAGAATTCATATTTTATAACTGTATAAATCATACAACGTAAATGTAATAATTTCATTTAGTTCGCTACTACGGCAAAATTGATAACCAAATGTAAAAGTGAATTGAGCTTGACCAGGAACATTTTTTAATCTTCCTCTTTGTTAAATGATGCTCAAATTGTTGCAAGGCGTTTACTCATCGACCATTAATTCAATTGAGCTTTTGAATTTTCTGTGAAGAATGCCACTAAATGAGAACGGTTACAGTATCAATTGAAATTTGAGTATTAGATTTTACAACTGGCAGAAATAAGTTGATCAGAATTAAGAAATAGAATACTGAATTATTATGATACTGCGATTGCCTCATATCCACTCGCTTTGAAAGTGTAAGTTTAAAAAAGCAAAATATCTAGCATTGGAGCGAAATGATTAAAAAGTCACCGATTTATCACCTGTTTTCATTCATTTCCACCAATATCGTTAACACATTTTCATCCATTCCTATATTCAAAATAGTCGTTAGCGAGCATTTTCCATTATAATTTCATCATAACGGGATATAAGATTACAATCAGTAGAGTAACACATTCGTAATGAAATAAAAATAAAAACAAAAAATAAATAATTTCGATGTCTATTTTTGGAAATTGCCAATTATTTTCAAGAATAGCCCATGCATAGTAAGATGATACACGAATCCTAATTATTCAGGAACACATCCTTCCAGAACAATTCTAGTCGATATTTGCTCGTAATTCCTGTTTGAAGGGCTCTATAGGACTGAGGCCGGGTTTTCAGTAAGGACTTCTTAGTCTCAACTCGGAATTTTCACTGTTCCCTTTACCTCGTTTTACTGATTTTCACTTTCAGAGCTGTTAGACTGTTAGGTACAAATTAAACCCAGTTTAGGCAAGGGGTTTTATGGACTATAGTTTCCAGTGCTCCTATAAGAATAACTAAAAAAAGTCTCAACTCATCTGCTATCTGCTGCATCTGCCATCCGAACACTAGACTTGTTTGACAGCCATCAATCTTCTTGCGTCCACAGATATATTTTAAAGCTTCCCATAACACTTTTCTTCAGGATCATTGACAATTCGCCTCCTATTCACTATAAGTCAACACTGTTACAATAGGAAAATTATTGCACGAAAGCTGTTCCATCCATATCAAGGGTAGTTACATTTCTCCTTTCAGACAGGTCAAGAAGCCTAACAATGTAGTTATGTTTTTTAAGAAGCTAGATGATCTTTGCAAAGATGTCACGCGCAATATATATTCACTCCCAATTAGTGATGGGGCCGGTTGATGAATCTCCTTTTACCCGATGCATTAATTTATGTATTTCACTCACACAGTTTTCAATAATTAAATAGTGCTTAAAATAAGAAAGGATATCAATACTACATTCCTTCATTAGTTTTATTTGAAAGGCTGGTACACTGTAGACCGTAGGCATACCAGCCGTACTAATAAAATGTGTTTCTAATCGTCTACATATGATAAAAATTTCATCCTGGCCTGCAGGCGATTTGTAGTCATGTCAAATACAATCCATTATTTAGATGAGAACTGCAGGTCAAAAGTGCAAGTAACGGAAATTGAGGCTGCACTTCAAGGATTTTTCCAGAACTATCAATCTGTCGTCTGCAGTCAAGAACGGTCTGAAGAGTCTCCGACATTCGCCTCGCATAGCGCTGATCGAGTCGACCAATTGACCTCGCTTGCCAAGATTCAAGTCAACATATTTGGCTTTCACGTCCTCTGCCAGTGGCAGACGCCCTATAATTTTGCGAACGCTGTCATTACGTAACCAAGTACTGCTAATCAATGCCGGATGTAATAAGCGAAAGGGTGATAAATTCAATTCATAATTGTGAGATTCTTTGAGTGGATAGTGTATAAATCTACCTTTGTTTTTGCCATGTTTAAAATACAGTTTAGTCTTGTCACGATCGATGTATTCAGTCAGAGGCCAAAACGATTGCAAGTTCTGGTCTTCAAAATGGATCACGTACTTCTGGTTGCAGACACATAAGACAACTCGATCATGCGATTGGAAGTTAGGACAATTGATGACCACGACTTTGCCATCAAAATATGCAACGACCACGAATTTATTACTAATGGCATGTAACGGGACAGGCTTTGACTGTTGTACCACTCTGCCCACGTAACCTTTATTATTAATATAAATTTTCAGTCTAGGAGAAGCCACGTCAGTTTCAGTGCAAAAAGCATAACATCGCTTTGAAAAAAGAAATAAGATGAGAATATCGTGCTCCGCATGGATAGGTGGATGACGAATGGTGAACGGTACTTGATCGAAATCCCCGGTGATTTTCGCAAATACACAACGCGTCCGGCGCCTGCAGGCCTCGCAAGCAGCATGCCGACTGACAGGAACAGCATCGTGCTTAGTTTCAACAGAAGAAAGAAGTAAATTATCCAAGTGTTGTCTCGGCCTGTCTGAAAAATACTGTTTTGGAAAAGAGTTTTCGTGGCGTCTAGAATACAGGAAATTGATTTCTTCAATGAAAATATTTGTAGTACAACGAAATTCGTTTAAGAAAATAACTGCAGTTAAATCAACGAAACCCAGTGATATTTCTTTTTCACCTTTGAATCCGAAACATATTGGGATTTCAAAAGATACTTTATTGCAGGTAGGTTTGTACGCGTTAATAATAATCGAGCTTAGTCTATTCTCTGCCACCATCAGACAGCTTGTGCCTAGACCCGGATTGTGGTGGTCTGCGAGTGATTGCTGCAGATTGGATTCACGCTTGCCACCTGCCGTATTGCCGTTATTTCTGATGCGCCTGGAATGGAGCAATAAAGAACTATCTCGTCCAATTGAAACTGTCGATCTTATAAGTTCTCGCTCCGGTAAAGAAAAAGAGCTCCAGGGCGCTGAAGTCATAGTTCGAGGCTCATGTCCGTATTCATGTTCCGGGGGAAGGAGCTGATGGTTAACATCACATCGCAAATGCGGAACAATTACAGATTCCTCCATCGGAGTTTTTCGCTTAGAGCCAATTTTGGGCTTTGAATGAGAGGCATATTGTACGATCGCGTCTGGTTGTACGATCGAGTCATAAGTGTAACTCTGATAACAAGTCGGTGACAGAAATTGTTCAAAATATGTTTGTGATTGTGAATGGTGTGAAACATTTGCTTTGTGTTCCATGCCAGGAATATGCATATAACTTTGAAACAAGTGCTCACCAGTCTGTTCATAATCTCATGAATTAATTGGCAGGAAACTTGCCGTAATCGGGGTTTGTTCAAGCGTACCAGGTTGCAGCATGGACTGGCCGACGTTAACGTGATCGTACGCATATATTCTTTGATCTCCCATTGCGGGTGGGGCTTCCTGAGTGTCGTTATTGGTTGAGGTACTGGTAGGTGTTGCAGAGTTTGATGCACTACACAAATTTTCTTCAAGCGTATTAAAAATTTGATTGCATCCTGTAGCTTCATTCAACTTCACATTAACAGAACATGTACCTCCATTATCAGAACATGTACCTCCATTATCAGAACATGCATCTCCATTATCAGAACATGTATCTCCAAAAGGGAACGAGAACATGCGATCCAAATCATAAGTTGGGGAATCTGGGATCCAGTTCTCTGGAGTTGGGCTGTGGCCGATAAGAGGTGGTGGTGGAGTGTTCAACTCGTCGTTGCGGTTTTGATTGCTTGCTGCCATCGAATTGATTTCTTTAAAGAAGTTTAGAAGAGACAGAGGGAGATAAAATTTTTGGACTGAAGAGCAACCTATTTTAAGGAAAATTTATACTGTCGCCTTCAAACTTACTGTAGCAAATGTCCATATATAGTTTGGCAAAATTACAAATATCTGCAAATAAAAAAAGTCCGGCGTTTAAAATGCACCATCACCATTTTAGGCAAATTTAATTTATTGAGATATTTACCACTCCACGTACTCCACCATAACACGTCATTTCAGTCAACACAGAAATCTTGTGGGGCAAATTTCGTCATCCACGCTCATCTCTTTGATTCAATAGTTCGTCCGCTCCTATCTAAAACGTGTCCATTTCACACAATTTAGATAACAAATTTATATAGCTCTAATATACGCCACATAATAAAACATTGCTCTGACACCTGTCAGAGCAACTCGAGTAAACTGAACATTAATAATAAGAAAATCAAAACTGGAAAATGCATTGTAATTCAAATACTTCAGGGGAAGAAGTCACACAGAGACAGGGTGTTATTTCAAACTCAGAATTATCAAGCCATATTGTCTGTATAATATTTCGGCATATTGCATCGACATCTCCATTTGACGGACTAAGCATGGTCTGGGTAACCCCCAAATGCAAGAATTGTTTTGCTATCCGGGAAATGTTCCATTCATTTCCATAAGTGTAGAGATGAATATCTGACATTGGGCACAAAAAATTCGCCTCACCAAATCTGGGTGCGTGAAGTAAGGATTTTTAATCGGAGAAAATGTTCCCATGCGTTCCAACCACAACCAGTGATACAGAAAATTCCACCCTGGTTCTACATAGATTTTCCTGCGTGGATTCTCTGACCCACTACCATTGGTGGTCAGATCCTTCTTTGCAATAACCCAGCATTGGGAGGTGCATGGTGAAATTACACAGAGGTCTACGTTTCTGGACACAATTCATTAAATCGGTGCCACACTAAAGAAGTCAACTTCGGCAGAAGTGTTGCAACTGAGTATATTGTATATTTTAACGCATATAATCTTGTAGTAGGCAAGAAAACTCTAAAAAGTAGCAGACTACATATGTTGGTTTTACGAGAAAAAAGAAATTTGAGAGGATGGAATTTTATAAACAGGTGGACACAAGCTCTTAATTGGATACGTGATGAACATCCATGTTTATCCGGCACATAGAACTTCTGCGCGGTGGTAGCATCAATGTCTAATAAGTGGAACTATCCTACGTAAAATAAGCTAGTTGAATACTTTGAAAGAATTATTTTCCTGGAAATAGGAAAAGGTAACTAGTTGTATTTGAAGTCGGAGAAGGATATCAGTAACTCAAGTCCTCAGAAAGCGGACAAAAGAAGAAGACGTCATTAAATCTGAACGATATTTAGTTGATCACCTTTAGAAATGAAAAATGGGTAAATTTTTTATTTTCATCACGATTTCGAGAGAAAATTTAATGAAAGCTCTAAAAGATTTAGCTCGTAAAATAGTCACAATCATATTTCAATTACCTTATATAGAGCTGTCGAGCTGAAATATATGAATCTAAAGTTTCATGCAAAATGTTGTAATACTAAAATTTCGAATACTTAAATTTTTGAAAGGTTGAAAAATGCACGCGCTGATACGAATAGAATTACCATAAATGAAAATTTTTTGTATATTATGTACTTTGCAAGGGCTATGTCTGAAATATACGGTAGAAAAAAGATATTACATATTCATGATAAACAAATGAATTGTTATATTGGATAATGCTAGTTGTTTGTTTGGTTTTTCGAAATGAAACTCAGCTATAACTGCAACAATAAAGCAATATTTGGATACTTGTGGACATTCTAATCCACCTAAACTACCAAGATTTCCGTTCCAGCCTCGACTTCATTTATCGGGAGCATCGCCGTGCAGAAAAATCTGTCATAAATTTAATTCCTGTTGCCTACTTGATCCTAAGTATCGATCACTCGCACATCAGTTGCCTATCGAAATCGTAATTCAATCTAAGTATGGTATAACAGGTATAATATTGTGGAGAGGTTTCATTTTCTCGAATTGGCATGCGAAGACGTTTAATATGATGACGTTATTGTTGCGATAAGAAATAAAGTTTATCTTGTGATATATTCAAATTAAACAATTTATGAGCAGTAAATAACTAAACAGTGTTGAATACGACATATTTCGGGAAAGATGGTAACGGAGAAATAAGCGTTTGAAATTTCCCGATATTTTCCCGATAAGCCTGGCTTGCATAATAACGTCAGGATTGTTGTTGGTACGAGATAGGGCATGACACGAAATAAGTGAACAGCGGCGGTAGGGATCTTGGGGCCATACTTTCAAAACTCACAAGTGAACGTAAGTACTTACGCTCTATTTTCTTGTCTATGATTGGTGGATTTTGCTTGCGTGGCCGTCAATGATTGGCTGATGGACTTACGATCTCTTAACTATTTTTGAAAGTATGAGCCCAGGTCTCGACAAGTCGCGTTTGCCGATGTACTGACCAGCCAGCTAGCCACTGGGAACCGGAGCTGCTAATAAGTTTACTAGCCACAAGGGGAGGAACGCTGTTGCAAGCGGCGCTATGTCCTACCAAACTCACAGGAGGAAGAGATTTGTGTGGGTACTAGCCGCATCGAGATGCAGAGAAGTAGAGTGCAGTAAAACAACATAAACTACTAGGTTTTTATTTAGCTAGAGCATATTTTTTGCTTTATTTCTTGTTCAACCGAACGCACTCTCCGTCAGTTAGAGCTAAAGAGATTAGTGCTCAAACAATTCAGCGTCTGGCATGCCACATGAGTCACAGTTATCCGCTCTTTACAGCTTTTACAGCTCAACTGAGGGCAGGAGTTTGAGAAACATGATTAAAAAAAAGTTTCAACACGAAAGCAACGTGGACCTCAGCTAGTGCTACAATATATTGCAAAAATGAGGACAAGAGATTGCAGTTTTGTCCGTGAGAGTAAGACAAGATCACAATTTGAGCATTTGCATCAAGTAGCCGTATTGGTTCAAACACCACAGCATTAATTAGATTTTTTCGTCAAAAATATAATAATCACAATAAGGGTCATGTCATTTACAAATATGAAACCAAAAATGACAGAGAGTTAATGGTTACAATTGCCCATGTGAAGAAGAGAAATATTATGTTCGACTATTTTGTTGAAGAGCACTGGAAAGGCAGTGAAACTTTTTCAACAACCATCACTACTTTCAACAACCATCACTACTGTCGGGCTAATAAATTCTATGACGCCACTATTTGTACATCAAAGTATAAATCTAAGTGCTTGCTGTCTGCTTCCAGTCCTTTCATTTCCTGTACTGGAACAAAAACTTTTCATGAAACCTATCGCCCAAACTATTCGGAGCGAGCATTTACAGTTTCAAAGCCACAAAATTTCTGCAACTGGTGGACTAACACAATGAAAGTCAGCTTTCCGTGGAAATGAAAATAGTTTTTGGAAACTTTCATTAATTTTGAAATAAAAAAGTGAATATTCGGAGACGCACTTAATCATAATTCGCCATTATTAATATGTGACGCCGATATTTCACATATCTGAAATATCGGCCCCTTTCTCAGTCAATTATTGAACGAAGGCGAGACACCGAGGTCGTGTTACACATAATTGTGAGAACTCACTTCGACTGGTAATCACCGACAAGTTTTCACGTAGAGCCATCAATTACAAATATAAATCCGAATTTATGATCAATGGGGTCATGCACCTTCTAAACATAACATTTAAATATCCACTTGATTAGCATAGCTACTTGCGACTGATAAATCCAAAACACAATTATGATGTTGAGCGAACTGCTTCCGGCACTAAAACAACGATAAGTTGATGGAATTTCAAGTAAAATTCGTGACTCGTGAGTTTAAGCGCTTAGACGTTTCCCTCCTAGACTTAGCTTGAAATACGGAAAGATATTTCCAGTTTACTAAAGCAATGATGTTTGTATCACCTTGTGTACTTTAATCACTATCCTTTTAGTAATAAAGCTTCATTACAACATATAGTAGGCTAGATCAACTAATTAATTGTTAGCTAGTCATCTGGCGAGCTACAGGTGAACGATCCAAGTAATTGAAATTGAGGCTGCATTTCAGGGATTTTTCAAGAACTATCAGTCNTTATAGCGCAAGCCAGAAGCTGTCTCTTATACACATCTAGATGTGTATAAGAGACAATAATTAAACATGAAGCATACTAATTTCATATTCTTTTTGTAATGTATTCACCAAACACATGTATTTAGTTGATATAAGCCCAGGCATGTTCTGCCTTCTACCAAACTTAGAACAAATTTTCGAGGCAAAGCAGCAGTCATTGACTGACAACCATTGATTTTCTATTATTTTTATTCATTTTATACAAGCAGTTGGATCACTTCTCTCCACGCCACTCAATTTGCGTTGCAAAACAGCTCTTGTTCACTCAATCATAAGCTATTGTTAAACCTAAGTATAACGTAGATTTGCCGTCAGCGAGTAAAGTAGTTTGCAACGAGTTGAAGGCGACCGTTGAAAGTCGATGTAACTTGAAAATGATCGATTTATGTATTGGTGATAACTACATATTTTTTCAATGAAACGATGGCACATATAACTGAATATTTCAATTTTCTTAAATAGATCCAAAAATCAGTGCCTCCATAAAAGTGTGGTCATAGAAATTCGATTAACTCTAATTAAATGTTTCAATTTCGCTATTGTATTACAACCTTGTAATAAATGAGCTCTCATCCTAATGAGTTTTAAAGAAAATGCGCTGTATAGGCTACACGAATAAATTCAGAAGTGTAGGTTGGCATTGTACACTCAGAATGGATGAGTCGTAATGCATTTTTTAATATCGGACATAAAAAAAATACACCATCACCATTCCAAGCTAATTCGACTGATTGATATAATTGTCTTGTACTCCACATGTCAGGAATCACTGAATTCTTGTCGGGTAACTTCTGTACTCCACGCAAAGCTCACTGGCCACTGCTTTGATATATCATCAGCAATGTAGCAAACATCTCTCAAGAATTACTTATCTTCATTCTACACAATTCGAATAATCAATACTTAATAAATTAATATACACCAGACAATAGAGTTGGAACGAATCCTCTTCATTCTTCACCAACGACTCCTTCTCATTCTCGCATGAGGCTTGGCAAAAGAACTCGTGCGAATTCGACATCCATAATACGAAAATCATAGAAAAAGTTAAACAATTAATTGTTTACACAATTATTTCAGGAGAAGGAGTCCCACAGGTCGCATGGTGGAATTCTGCAGTTAGTGAATGTCCCGCAGTGCGCAGGGTGGAATTCTACAGTCGTCATAGAACGAAATGATCATATTGTCCAAATACCCTTTCTGCTTTTTACACTGGCAATGGTAAACCCATTTTGGGCTAATCATGGTTAGGAACTTAGGACAATCCCTCAAATGCAAAACTTGCACTGCTTCTTGGACAATGCCTAACTCATTTCTGTAATAGTAGAGGTCTACATGGGAAATTATGCATACAACAAATTGTTACACTAAATTTGGGTGCGTGATGCGAGGATTTTTAATTAGTAAGTAAAAAGTCAACTTTATACACTAAAATTATCAAGCAATACTGAGTGTCTGGGTGAAAATATTTTCCTGCGTTCAAACCAGTCCCACAGAAAATTCCACCCTGGACTCCAGCATTGGGGGTTCTATGTGCATTCTCTGACTCACCACCACCATTGGTTGGTAAAATTCTCCGTTGTATTGTATCATCACTGGTCGGTATACCAGTGATCGGTATATGTTTCTGGAAACAATGGGTTAAATTAGTGCTACACTGATAGAGTCAACTTCAGCACAAATGTTGCGATGGCGTGCATTGTAAATTTCACACATATAACCCAGCAGTCGGTCTGCAAACTCTGAAAATTCGCAACATGATTGCACATGTTGGCTCTACGAGAAGAGAAGGCAATCAATATGAACACCTGTACAGAAATTCTTAGACCCGAGATGAACATCCGCATAAAGCTGACACACACAACTGCTGCCCGGTGGTAGCATCGAAGTCTAATTTCTGGAACTTTTCACTGTAATAAAAGCTAGTTTAGTACTTCGAGAGGAGTATTTTCGTAGAAATAGGAAAACCACCTCATAGAAAACACATAAATCTATATTGAATGGGAGAAAAAATTCGATAAACTTCTTCAAAAATTCAGGTGATAACCTTCAGCGAGGACAGAAGATATTTAGATAGTTTAATCTTATATTTTCATTCACAATTTCGGGTGCAAATTTAGAAAAAGATCCAAGCAACTAAGCTGTGGTTTTATTAACAATGTTTTTTAAATAACATTAAAATTGTCCTGCTGCCATTTAAAAACTGGGTTTAATGCGAATAATTGATCTATTAAAATTTCAAAAAATCAAGGAATTCATGAAAGGTTGAGAGAAAGCGCGCTCAAATTTGAATTTAAGTGCCAGAAATTAGAACTATTCAATTGTTATGCACTTCACAAGTTTACTCAGTGTAAGAAACGGTAGCAAGAAGGCATTGCTCATTCTTGATAAACAAAAGAATTGCACTATTGACAAATACTCAATGTTGGCTTGTTCTTTTTCCTAAAAAGGCTATTAATAAAATAATAAGCAGGCATTTCTTGCACACATGAGGACATTCTAATCACCAAAAGAATTTTCTCATTTCCGTTCCAGGCTCGACTTGATTTATGCCTAGCATCGCTAAGCAGGAAACTTGGTCATCAATCCATTTTCTGCGGTCTCGCTCCTTTAAAATATCTATTAGCATAGCATAGCATGAATCGGCGCAGATGATAAGGCCGACGAGGGCCTGTCGTCGAGTCTCGTCGTCTTGCATTCAAACACAAACTGCTAAAAAAAATGGCCACATGGCCACGTCAAGTCAAAAAAATTCGCAACGCGCGCTCCCTAAGAGCGCCCAGTCCGATTGTCCAGTGGTCGCACTCTGGTGGGAGGCTCCCCCACCCCCACACTGAACATATAACTAACTACGCATAATTGAGTCAAGTCGGTTCTTGAAGGCGTTCAGCGTTGTCGCCTCGGCAATCTCCGCTGACAGGCCGTTCCACCGATCAACCACACGATGAGAGAAGAAGTGCAGCCTCGCAGTAGTATTACACCTTGGTTTCTTTATTTTAAACTGATGACCCCTGGTGATCCCTTCCGTGTCTAGCGTGAATAAATTCTCATTCCGGTAATAGCTATGAGTAGAAGCGACCGGAACCGTGACCGGCTAGGTCGACTTCAACAACATAAGTGAAGACTAAGGCGCGACCGGCAGAAGTCGGCTTACGCCGCTGCTAATGGTCACGTCACATGCACATGGGTTGCATCGTTTTAGACGTTGCATCGTTTCTATTGGTGGCACATCAGTCGCCAATCGAAATCTTAATTCAGTCTAAATATTGTATTATAAGCGCATAGTATATTGTGGAAATGTTTTGTCTTTTTCTGAGTTTCAAAAGAGGACGCTTAGTATTTTAATGTTTTTGTGCTGAAGTGAAATACTGTTTTTTTTTTGTGATATATTCGAAGCAAACTATCCATGAACAGTAAATAATTGAACAATATTGAATACGACATATTTTGGTAAGTCAAGTCACGGAAAAATATGTGCATGACTACTCTAGAAAATCTGCTTGTATGGAAATGAAAAACATTTTTGAAACATTAAATTTCGTTTTAAGTATAATATGATTTAGGGACGCATTCAATCAGAATTCGCTTTCGAAAATTCCTCCATGGACCTCCGGAGAATCGGCCTATTCTCATTCATTTCTTGAACGCAGGCGAAACACCGAGGCCACATTGTTACACATATTTCTGACGACTCAAGCTCGTCTCGAAATCACCAACAAGTTTCCACAGCAATCATAAATGTGAAATACGAATATATTATCAATGTGGTCACCACCCTTTAAACCTTACACATTATAATACCCGCTTGATTACTAAACATGCAGTCTGTTGTCATAATTGAACAATGACCTCACGATTCTTCGGTATATTGCCTATATTCAGTATTTAATGAACGAACCAATTGGCTGCGTTTGCCAATAGGTAGGGGCTCAAACTTAATTTTGTTGTACTTGCCACTATAGGCCGGAGCCTAACGATTGCATTAACGGTATCCGTATTTTCCAGATCTTCTTAAATGAAGACGGATGTAACGAATTGATGATAAATTCATTTCATTATTATGAGGCTTTTTTAGCAAAAAGTGCTTGCTTTGATACTTGAAACACAGTTCCTGCTCGACATGATCGAGGTAATCAGTCACAGCCAAAAGCGATTGCAAGTCCTCATCTCGCCGAACTGTTGACAATTTGACTCGACATCCGTTGACCTTTCCTCACAGGCTCGATTTTGACATGAACTGAGACCTCATCTATCGACCTTTACTCAGATGCTGATTTCTGACATGAACTGAGGCAACATCTATACATATCGACCTTTACTCAGATGCTGATTTCTGACAAGAACTGAGGCAACATCTATCGACCTTTACTCAGATGCTGATTTCTGACATGAACTGAACCATCCAGCGACCTTTACTGAGATGCAAATTTCTGAGGGCCAATTGAATAAAATTTATGCGGTAAATCTCGTTGAATTTTTGAATGCATCATCTTATGGAAGAATATTTATTAAGTAATAATCAGTAGCTCTCGCATCATTTGGTAACCTTTTGAAATATAATCAAAAACGTATACTGAGATTGACCAGCAAGCATATCCTACAAATTAAGAAAAGAATCTGCTGAAAGAAATTCGAAGAACGATTTTCTGCTTGTTTTCTAAGTCAACATCAGCAAGCGGGTAAAATTTTCGATAAATCAATTATTGGCAGTCATAATGATTGACCGCGTCTAGCTTATTTAACTCGAGTCACACGTTTAATCTATGCATCAAACATAGATTTTGTCAGATTGATCGGAATGGTCGCTTATCGGCAGTAATTTATATATGTAAAAACAGGAACGTTTGTTCGCGTTGATGTAGCATTCTCGACTCTTGCCGTAATAATATTTCACGCACAATGTTAGAGTGAGATAAAAACTGGTGTTGCAGATCGAAAATTTGCGTAATTAAACTATCTTTGCACTGGACAAAGGGATATATATTGTAAAAATACATATTAACCACTAACTAAAACAACGCAACAATAATGCCAACGATCATCCAATGCTAAAATAAAGACACAAATCCTCGAAAAACATAACCGAAATCGCAAAAATAATCGAAATTACCACCAAATAATAAAACAATATATAGACGATAAAAACATAAACCCTCGCCAAACAATTTTGTTGTTTATTTGTGAAGAAATAAAGCCAACATCCACTGCCAGCATGATATCCAGCGGGCGCAACGACCACCGAGGCAAGGAGCGCAGCCAGCAGCAAAGCTCGCGACGCTGCGATGGATCAGCTATTGGAGGCCGTTAAAGGGGACACTGCATGGTGCGCCCGCTACGTTGTGTCGTGCAGAGCCGTGTACCGTGCCATGTTGTGTCATGCCGTGCAGCGCCGTGCCATGCCTTGATATGCCGAGCAGCGCCGTGCCATGCCGTGATATGCCGCGCAGCGCCGTGCACCGTGCCATGCCGTGATATGCCGTGCAGCGCCGTGCACCGTGCCATGCCGGGATATGCCGTGCAGCACCGTGCACCGTGCCATGCCGTGATGTGCCGTGCAGCGCCGTGCACCGTGCCATGCCGTGATATGCCGTGCAGCGCCGTGCACCGTGCCATGCCGTGATATGCCGAGCAGCGCCGTGCACCGTGCCATGCCGTGATATGCCGTGCAGCGCCGTGCAGCGTGCCATGTTGTATCATGCCGTGCAGCGCCGTGCACCGTGCCATGTTGTGTCATGCCGTGCAGCGCCGTGCAGCGTGCCATGCCGTGATATGCCGAGCAGCGCCGTGCAGCGTGCCATGCCTGTCTCTTATACACATCTAGATGTGTATAAGAGACAGNAATATTACTATTCAGTTAGGAATTTTAGTGTGATTAAATCGCTCCTATAACATTTGTCATAATGAAAACTGCCGCTAAGGCCTAATTTAAATAATACTGTGGTTTGTAAGGTTTAAGAAGATTTTTTTTCAGTTGAAGGCGATGATTAGAGTTAAAAAATTTGATTTTTATTTATTTATAAACTCATTTATTATTTTATTGCGGCATAAATTGCTTTTAATGCAAAATCGATTGAAGACCAGCGAATGAATATTTTTCTCCGATTTTCTGGTTGTTCATGTCAATGAGTTGGACAATATTTTACACTTGCACTGATTGATTGAAAAACATCTTCAGTGTAATTTTCTCGATCTACCAACGCCAGCAAAAAATATTGACTCTTTGAAATAACGAACTAGAAGATCTTCAACAAAATACATTCGTTACTCTTCATTCGAACGAATGAATAAAGATACATATTTAGAAATATGAACAAATTAATAATCAAGCATACATGAATTCCTGGTAATTAATTTCTTCAAACAAGTGTATGACTTTGTCCTGGGATGTCATAGTAATTATTTTATATTACAAATATTTTTTTTATATTATATTTTTTTATATTATATATATTTTATATATATATTTTTTATATATTATATTGTATTTTTTTATATTATATTACATTACACTTCGCATCTCCTGACACGTACGCAATATCAGGCACTCGGCAGCTCACCACCGTGCAACTTGTGCTGATCCGAGAAGTTGATCAGAAAAACTAAGTTTTTCATTGGGAATTGGCGGAGGCAAAAGTTCCAATATCAGTAAATTTCAATGATTTAATGATTGTTTGAAATTGATTTAGTGATTGTTGTTGGACGTTAATTTGTGAGATATTTCTTGTTTTACGCTAATTTATTTCAAGCTTCACAAGAAATTTATAATTCTATTTTCGGAAAACTCGTTCGCTTGCTATCATAGTTGCACAAGACCAATTTTTAGAACTGGCTTCATATAGAGTTAAAAACCGAATGAAATCAATAATAACTATCGAATGAAATCAATAATAATGATAGACTTTTTTATTTTGCGCAATCAATAAAATAAAGAAACTTAAAAAAAAAACAATTAAAATTAATGGCCGTGTTGCTTACTGACACTTCGGAAATTTTTCGTAAGTTCAATACGAATTTATGCAGTTTTGATATGCTTAGGAGTCAAATGCCTGACACTGATGCAATAGCATCATTAGACGTCAGATTTCTCTTGTACTTCGTAGGTTAACTTATGAAGATTCATGGCATAATCCTAGCCATTCACACAGAAGCGAATAACTTAACTTAACTCAACTTAACTTGGCAAATTAGGATTTTTAGCAGAAAAAAGAAAATCTGTAAAGTATTACCAAAATGCTGCAAAAATTTCGTAGAAGAGCTTCATTCAGCTTTGGTAATCTTTTTCTGATCTCGAGTGAAAAAAATGCTACATTTATTAAACGAACCATTTTCATATATAAATGGAGCCGAAATATTTGTTGTGAGCAAGCATCTATTTTTTATGCTGAACCCTGCCACGATAAAAGGTCTCCAAGAATACTTACTTTCAGTAAATGTTTTCCCTTTGCAATGTTTTCTGCGATACCGAGAGCATTAGGATTCTATATCCTAAAATTAAGCGAACGCAATAAGTAATCAATAAGTAAAACAATTCCTTGTTCATATCTGCCATGCAGCTTTTTGGAATCAAACACTCCTTAAATACCATGCTAAGTTCATGAGGAGGTCGTTGTGGAGACTAAAATCTGTTCACAAATCTCTTGAGAGACTAGTGAACGCTTCGGGATTTAATAAATCAAATTTATAACGTGAATATATAGTTTCAGCTGCTGAAAAAAATGCCAACAGTTCAACGGTATTGGTATTTCAAATTGTTTTGCTGTATATCTATTGAGTTTCACAGTAATCTGACTGGATTAAAAACAGCACTTTGAAACGGCTCGAAACCAGTGGCTCATATAAATTCCTTATATAAAATGTTTAACTAGGATTTACATTTTTAAATTTACTTGGAGATCTGCTGTGCAAGCGATTTTCTTCAACTTGGATAGGACTGCGATATTTTTTATTGATAAAATTTTCAATGAGAAAAACAATAGCATTATTATATATATGGAAACATTAGAGACAAAATTAAAGCTGTCTGCAACTCAAACGTCAATACATGCCTTCAATTCGATTTTAATTTAATCCAAATTTTGATCATCACCTCACCCAAATAAACATTGGAAAACCTCTAAATACGCTACCCACATTTTTTTCATGCGTGTTACACGACATGCATGATAATTGAGTGCAAGCAATTTTTCTGAAAGTATTTGTCAACAGAACTTTTTCTAAATAATTTATGATCTTCATTTTACTCACAAGGCTTTTTCAAAAATGACCTTAACGAGCTGTTGCAAAGGATTTTATGAGACTTTTATGGGCCATCGTAATATTTAATGACCATTATCTTCAGTCCACGTGGGATGTTCGTCATTTTTGTTTGACGGCGATCACACCTGCTGTTGAGCCTTTGAAGTCCATTTTATATTTGGTTAAAGAAAACTACCAACTTTTAACTCATTTCAGAAATTTAGTTTCAAAATCAAAAATATTTTCAAAATTATGGGAAGTGTGTATTTTTTTCAGCATTTAATTGCGGTAAAATGTTGCTGCGTCGTTTGAAGTGCATTTTATCGCAATGTTTCCCGGGNAAAAATTGACTATATTTTAATTGGCCTTCTTCGACTAAAATATCTTAAGATAATTATGAAGCATTGTGAGCTGAATTTAATGAACTTCTTTGAATTTTAATGTTTTTACCAATTATATTATGAATAAATCATTAAATTACAAATAAATTATTTAATTTAAAAGAAATTCTTAACTTATAAATAAATTCCTAATTTAGAAATAAATTTTCAAAGCATTGAGAAATTGTTAAATTATAAATAAATTACTATATTACAAAAAATTATTAAATTAAAAGTCATAGAAATTCGATTAACTCTAATGAAATGTTTCAATTTCGCTATTGTATTACAACCTTGTAATAAATGAGCTCTCATCCTAATGAGTTTTAAAGGCAAAAGCAAACGTCCATTAGTAAGAATAGAGAACGAGCATTCCCACAGCCACAGAGCAATCCTGCCTAATCCTTGGCTGAGACCTCTGCTCGGACAAATTACACTGAGTTCTCCTTGTCATTGTAGACAGAATCTGTTAAAGGATTTGTCGAGCAAACATACGTTCGAGCGATACGTTTGTAACGACAAACCGACCGTTCAAGAGAGTTATTGTGCATAAACAGTATCTGGACAGTATCAGTATAAACAGTATAAACAGTATCATAAACAGTATCTCAGTATCTGGACCCGATGACTCTTCATGTAGAACGATTAAGCCAGACGAGCGTTCGATCGATCCTGTTGTAAATAATACCATAGCAGTGTAACTTCATCATAATTAATGATGTGCGTCTTTGAATGCCCATTTCTAATTCGTACTAACTTTATTATTTTTAACATTTGTGACGGCAATGAGTAGTAAATGATATTTGCAATAAGTTGGAGGAGCTAAGCTAGCTTTATGAAGGCCAAATGGTAAACAACTTATAAAGTGCTGAACACAAAATAGAATCCCCACAGTGATCATATTTATGTTCTTTTCACACTGATATTTGTATTTCTGCAGGTATTGCGCATTGATCAACAAGTTTCTGAATGCATGAAAAGCACGAGAAATTATTGTCTGAACATCTTATTAGACTGATAGAATATCAGAAAATATAATAGAAATGTGTGACTTAAAGGGACAAAAATTTTCATGATGAGAGCAAATTTGAATACGATTCTACACGATTTATTGGAGTATTTTAGAGGACATTTGCTACATCTATAAAAACAATGTATCCAATATAAAATCAATGTTCACGAATTTTGTTAAAAACTCTTCCCACAGATATTCCAGCTATCCGAATGTAAAATTAGCCCTGGTTTTCATCCTGAAACTTTGTTAATGAAGTTTCCTTTCCCGTTATTCAACTCTGAACTCATTTTTGAGAAACTCTGCTCGTATTGGGGGAAAAAATGTTCAGAATGATCTGGGAGGAATTTTTTAGAGCAGTTGCTGGCAGGAGTCGCGGTGGCTCAGACTGAGGCTGATAACAACCTCAATTTTATACGAATTCCCAGGTTAAACTTAAATCTCCATTTAATTTATGCATATTATGCATATATCAAGCAGACTTGCCATTTGAAGAAAATATTTTTAAGCCAAAACCACTGAATGAATTATAATTAATTAATTTCACATTGAAATAAATTTCGTAGGTAGTGAGAAGAGAAGATCAAGTTTGTACTATGCTTGTACAATGTTTCAAGAATTATGAACAAAATTTAATTTTCAAATTTATTCAAACTGACATTTTTTGACCTATAATTACAACACCTTTTTGATTTTTGTCCGACATTTTCCAAACTTTCGACGATTTTCCAAAATTTTTTCATCGGAATGCTATTATGTATTAATTCAATTATAAAATAACTACGTAAAATCTTGTTAGTCTATCCTAAAAGAACGTGTGCAGCTACGCTCTTAAAACAGCTACCAAAATTTTTCTAAAATGTGTCACAAAAAAATATTTTTTGCCATGTCCTCTTATGCAAACTATCAAAGGCCGTCACGTGCAATATGTCAGAAGACGCCATAAAACTGCCAAAAACATTTAATGTAATCCGGCAAATACAAGTCTCCCAATCCTCTTATGCGCAGGAAAAGATAAAAATATTCCAGCTTGACTAAACAGGCTGAAAGCTTAACTCTTTTGCACGAAATTTATAAGCTAAAGCTAAGGCCTGGCGTGAAATATAGCATCGACTTTCTTTCAACTTCATCAAGCTATAATGCGGACACTAGCGGACCGGGGTTACCATCTCTTCATCGGGTGTGAGAAGCAGCGCGCTGTAATTCATTCAAGAGCCACTATAGCTCGTCCAATACTTTATTTCCGGCGAAATTATGACCTCTTCAAGTGATATACTTTAGCCAAGCTTTCCTCAACAGCCTCTCCGAGGACAGTCTAAGATTTTACAGCAGAATAAGCGACCGAATTCGAGGACCTCCTGAAACGCATGAAACTTCGTCCCCAAAAAATATTCCTAACGTCCTTAAGATTTTTATCGACTGTGCGGATGAGCATATGGAAGTCTCAGATATATTTCAACTTAATAGATAGATTTTTGTCGTTTAATTGAGGTGAAATGAGTGGTAATCCCAGCTTTAAAATAGAATTAATATTAACATCTTTCATCAAAAAATTTCCCCTAGTATACTTGATGCTATTCATGAAGATGATAGACACGAATTCAGTTCTGCTGTAAAGATATAATAGTTCCAACTAAATTCTTACTTTTAATCTATACCAATTTATGGCGGAACCCATCTTGTCTTTCAAAGCAAGTCATCTTGTTCTTCTTCGTGGCAGAGGCTTGTAATTAAAAAAAATAATGAACCTGGACACATTAATGACCGGGAGCTTAACGACGTTATCGCCCAATGAGAAGAAAAAATTACAAAAGATAACACGAGTTCAGAATACCAAAGTGCCGCTGATGTGAAAAAGAAGAAGAAAGTTTTGGTGCCCTTGATAAACTCTTGCTGCACATTTTATGGGCTTGAAGGTTGTCAGGTAAAATAAATCGGGACCTGGCAACTTGGTAAGAAATTTTAAAAATTGCATCAATCACGGAAAAATAGAAACAGGGTTTTATATAAATTTTTAGATACGGGACACGATTGAACTTATACGGTAATTTATTCATGTGCGTTTATCTACGTTTACATTGTGATAAATGAGTTTTTAAAATTAATCAAAAAATTTTCAAAGTTTTACTCCAATAAAAGAACTCTAGCCACAATTTTGATTTCCAAAAAGTCATTAATCTTCAGGGAACTACAATTTACAAATCAAAATTTCAACATCATAAGGCTAATTGAAGATAAACCCGTAAAAGAAATTCATTTCAATTTAATGACAAGTTTCCATATTCCTCGTAATTTTTAATAGTCTGCTGTAGATTTATTCCCCATCGGCAAAGGCAACTCAGGCGAGTGAACCTGCTCATCTTTAACTCATAATTCACGGACTCAATTTTTCGACCAGTGCAAGTCGTCGATCGTGAGCGTAAATTTTGCATGGCGCGCCCATTTGTCTCCCTGGACAGAAAAACGCACCCGGCAACGTCAATAACGTCCAGCGTGAAGCACAGCTTCATCACTCTCATGACTCAATTTCATGCTTTATTTGTGTATACAGTTTGATCTCAAAACATTATTATACTGGAGATAATTTTTCTATTGAAGTGGAATATAAAAGTAGAGATATAATTTGTTGATAAGTATTTTGGTAAACATCTGAGACCTAACATGCCAGATCACTCGTGTTCCTATTGGTCACATTGAATCGAACAATGAAAACGGGAAAATCTAACAATGGCGTTAAGGGTTTTAAAATATTCATTAAATGCTGTTATTACTGGGGTTCGATTCTCTAATTTCATTTGCGACAGTAAATGTAGAAATTATTTCACCAGCTAAGAAATTTTTCACGCATACGAGATTTTTTTAGTGTTAAAATTTATCAGGAGCGGCTGCTCGAGGTTAGTTGCTCAGGGCGATAATGTATTGCCGAAATAATTTGGCGATCGCTCCACTAAAATATATTTTTGTTTAAAATTAAGGAGTGCTGACGCAGTTCTCCAAACGTTAAAGCAATTGTATGGAAGAACCATGCGCCTAAAACATGGTGAAAACATCATACGTAAAAATAATAAAATATGAAGTATATGGATTTTTAACTGAATTTTCAATATATTCTCATACTTTTGTGTTTAAAATTAATTTGAATTAGATGCATATGAACACTCTCTATAGAAATTCTATGAGTGATCCACACGACATGAGTGATATCCTGGAAATATAATATAATATTCTCTATAACTTAATACCCTATGCTGAGCTTCTCGTTTAAGATTTGATAAACCTACGTAGTGACCTCCATAAATCACGAGGAAATTAATAGAGCTAATATTAGTGAAGAAAGCTAAGCTGGACGTTAGTGTATGTGAGCGCAGTCTGAGCATGCTGCTCTCTGCCTCAGCCTCTTCTAATGAGGCTCTGCTTGTAATTAGAGCCTGGCTTCCCAGACTCGGCTAGTGATTAAATGCGGAGGCTGGCTGAGGCGGACGTGGCACATCTGCTGTGCTCCGATACCCTGAAGCTTATCAACGAAATTTGTGCGGAGATTAGGATTATTCTTGGAAACAAATTGACAGAGAATGTGTACCAAATGGTTTACTTCAATCTATAGAAAGATTATCAACGAAATTTGTGCGGAGATTAGGATTATTCTTGGAAGCAAATTGACAGAGATTGTGTACTAAATGGTTTACTTCAATCTAAAGAAAGATTATCAACGAAATTTGTGCGGAGATTAGGATTATTATCGGAAACAAATTGACAGAGAATATGTACTAAATGGTTTACTTCAATCTTTAGAAAGATTGTCAACGAAATTTGTGCGCAGATTAGGATTATTCTTGGAAACAAACTGACAGAGAATGTGTACTGAATGGTTCTCGACTTTGAAGTTCTGGTTCTTAATGGTTCTCGACTCTCTCGAAAGATCTATAAGGCTGGTGACAGCTCATGGTGAAAGTCGAGCCTTTCACTATGTTTTACTTCATATGCTTACACGACGTAAAATTGGCGAGGTCCGATTCACCATAAATAGCGTATCAGGCCAAAATTGCCAGAATCACTTTGGCAGGAAGTGAGGAAAGCGAACCTCTATGAACGTGACTCAAGGAAATAAACGTTAAAGTCTGAGTATGATAGGCGGCACTCCCTAGCTGAAGGCAGACCTGACTGAAGCTCAATTCTTTCTATTTTTGCACAAAAGTTGCCTCCGATTCTGAAAGCGAATTGAATCGCTTTTCGTGCCTTACGGCTAAGCGTGATTATTTTTATGGCACATTGAACAGTTCAGCTTAGGATTACATTTAATACCTACTTGGCTCCAATGACCCTTGGTGCTCTATGTTCAGAAACTTCTCGCAGCATATGGACATGATATTTTTCCAGAAACTACATTCTCCTAGGATAGCCAACATGAAAATTGAAATTCATGCACTTAATTTAGAATTATCAATATATTACATAGTTGTGAAATATGAAAAAATATCTATATATACCTATCTTTTGCAACAGGTTATCCCATATTATGTCAATGCGCCGCTTTGATATTTTGTTGATCGTTTTATGACATGAGTCGAATTCTCACGTCGAAATCCCACTCCCATACGCTCATAAGCACGTACTTGATTATAGCCTGGCTTGCATCTGGTACAGTGAATGGAAGCTCAATCATTTCTCTCAATTACTGCACTCAATGACGCCGTCCTCGGTCTCTCATTAAATGGACCTCAGTAGCGACCTGTGTTGCTCAGCGTTGATTGGGCCGCCTCTGGTATCGTTACTGTAGCTCATCGCACGCTGCATACCGAGAAATTGTTAAGTGCGTAATTAGTTTTATGCATATGTCTCCGACTGCAAAATTTGGCTAATTTTAGCAATAATTGTGCGTTGTAATGGTTTATAGGTGATAGTGAAATACTTTTAGTTATGAATAAGAAAGTAGTGAAACTCGGATGAATGATCCCTAATTCTTTTCTCAGACTTTCAGCAAAACACGGAAGCTCGGAGTTTTGGCACCGCATGGTTTAGTTCTGACACGTAGAGGAAAAATGTGTGAAAGGGTATTATGTGGATCTTATGCTACTGTGACATTTAACTTAATTATTCTGAATAATTGTTCTGAACTTCTAAGGTAGATTTTTAAGTACGAAACGGAGCTCGATGGAAGCAACATCAATACCAAAACTGCCAAGCGCAAAGTAGGAAATAAAGGCCAAGTTCCTCGAGAGTGAATGCTTCACTTTACAATCCAGAAATTATCCATTAATAAAAATTATGAGCGTTATTCAAAATCCCATCATACGTACATAAGTGCTGCGAAATATATATTTCGTTCAGTTACTAATATTTGTTAATGACTTCTCTCTATACCAGGTTTGATTGTTTCATGACATTATGTTTCAAAATACACTAGTTTATTTAAACTCTGTTGCTTTATTTTCATGAAATTCAGCATGAATTGATACTTGATCTCCATTGCTTAAAAATTTCGTCATTTTCTGCACAATTGCTATGGCACGCCTGTATGCTGCACCCAGCCTCACCGGAAAGAAAACCTCCTTCCTAAGTAATCGATCATAAAGAGAAGTGGTAGGCAGGTCGTTATGCTCCATTATGCCACCTAAGTGCTGCTTACCTAAGCTGTATAGTTGCCTGGAATTCTTTGTTCTCTCTAATAAATATTATGAAGGACCCATTCATCTAAACCTAAGTATAGAATATATGTGGTATATAAGAGTCCAGCCCTTGCACTGACAATTAATGAGTGTGACTATTACTTTGATTTTAGTACACATCGGCGCAGTGAAAGTATCCCAGTAAAGTGAAACTTATTTCGTATTGCAGGTTTCAAATAACAAATCCGCTATCGATTTTCATGCAATCTTCTTCTCAAAAAATTGTATGCTAAAAACGAAGCATTATGCGTTTTTGGTGATTATAACTATAATATTTGTACATAGTGTTCTTTGCGCTCATCCAGTTGTTTGAGCACAAAGTTATTTTAACCTGCAAGAAAACTGGAAATCCCAATGTGAAAGCATTCTGTTACATAAAAAGAACCTTGAAATTTTAGAGTCATTCTGGAATTCGAATATTTTCTGCCGCAAACTTCTTATAGCGCGAGCCAGAAGGGGCTCGAAAATATCTCTTCATATTCCGGAAAACGTACGCCCTTAAACTCTCCAGCGGCCACGCCACAGACTGGCATTATCGGAAAAAATTTCGTTCCTGTGATTCTGCATGAAAATCAAGCGGATAAAATATTTGCAAGGCAATGCCTTAAAAGATACAATTGAGTTGGGCATGAATTGCTCGCAGAATTGCGAGGTCTTTACTTGCCGAGGATTCAAGGTAAGCTTTTTCGAGCTGCGTTGCCGACTGCAGAAATGAAATGTGGGTTAAAAAGTTGAGTAAAGTTTTCGGTTTTTGTCTTTATGAGTTCACTGAACTTCAACCATCGTCGCACTTGCAATGTGGCTACCAAATCAACATTCATTATTCTATTTGTACCATTGTTATAGAGAGATTTTTGCGGTATTAATCTTAACTTTCTTTACCCACCAGAAAAAACTGATTTGGTCCAAATATTACCATCTTTCAATGCCAATTATAATCTGCAATAACAATTTTCTCGTAAATATAAAATACTTGATTCGTCAAAATTCTCCATAAATATCGCTTCGTTGGAGTGTATGTGCAAAACTAGTTATTTATAAGCATATAATGAATGGGAGGAACCGTCTCTCGAGTCGGTCATTTGCGTGAATTGTACTGTCATTTTTGGTGGAGCTCTGCCGCCGTAGTCAGCTGTGTGGTCTTGAAAACAGGTCCATTTCTCTTTGTTCTAAAGCCATTAAACATGAGCTTGATTCAGTTAAACGGCAACCAGTAAAATTCCCGGCTCCGATCCTGGATTCGGTTCCAAGAGTACGGAGATAAGTAGCAGATGGGAGAGGAATTGATATGCACGAGGAGATCGTGCGAGAGAGATTGAGGATGTAAGATGGAGTGAATTAATTCAGAAGCTGAGAGTGAGTTTAGAAAGAATTTTGACGTAGATGAAAAGAGTGAACATGTGCGGCGAGTAGAATTAAGAATATGGAAAGTTAAGAGGGAAAATAATGTTGCCATCAAGTATTCATTTGAGAGTTGAATTGGGCATTGTGATCAAGTTTACGAAATTGAGTGGTGGTTGTGCGAACTGTGAACAAAAAATACTGTGTGAAGCATCTCCAGGTTCTTCAGAAATAAGATTATCCTCTTGATGTAAATTACACGTACCGCACGCAGGTATGAATAACATGTTGATTTTTTTGCAACTATAATGGAAAAACCAAAATTGCATCACCTGAAAATTTCACGATTAATTTTTTCTTAACCATCATAGCTTGTCAACCCATCCGTTTTCATTCATGTATGTGATCAATTTCTCCATCATTTTGCTGTATTAACAAAGAAATGTATTACTGCTCAACACATATCAGTGTTTGAAGAACTCGAATTTCTATGTTAAGTTTAACAATGAATTACCATATTTTCATTTATAATGCTTCGTCATTTATAAATTCAAGAATACAACAGAATTAAAATCAAACGGACAGCTAAATTTATGCAATGCAGATTAAAACCTCAATGATTAAACGCGAAGTAAAAACCTTGATTGTCTATAATTTTTGGTAAATGTGTACTATACGCGTTTTTCAGAAAAGTTTACATTTTAACGCAAGGAGTGCACTCCTTGCACTTACGCAAGGAGTGCAAAGTCTTCAAATCAGATACACCAGAGAGATGGAATCTTAAATATATAAATCAGGTACTGGTATGTCTCACGCATAATTATTAACAATGGATATTGCTAAAAAACCCTACTTACTTGGAGCAGATTATGAGTGGGTCGGCAATGCCGACCGTGGACATCCTACACGTGGATGTCTTAAGATCGGGGAGAGAGGCTGGTTTTGTCGGCGTAAGGCAGTGTTATTTTTCCTCGCTTGCCGCCTCTAACCAGGAGCCTCCTGAGATGTAATTCTAATTAAATCCAAATATACAGGATTATCCCGGCAAATTGCTCATCCCTGACCATGGCAGCACACGAACCTTCTCCAGCGAATATCGGAAAGACTTGCTCTAGTATAAAGGGAACAAGGATAGTAATAATCTAATTTAATTAGGGCCAAATACTGGATTATCAAATATTTCGTGAGAGAGAGAAATCAGTTCACCAGTAACACCAGCAGTATCGTTATTGGTTGTGTTTCCACTGAAAATTTCCAATTGAAGAATGCCATTTTGTTGATACGCAACAACTCTCGAAAAGAATCCTTTGAAAGTTGTCTTTTTGAGACGCTGCTATAAGACCTAGGAATAAGTACGGTCTGCTTTCACAAAAATTGCCATCGCTGTATGACAAAATTTCTGCGTCCTGCTGCAAGCTTATCTGGATGAACTGGACCCGACAAAGCTTCTGGGAAATTTCATGTTATATTATATAGTTTCATTAAAAAATTTATAACCTGCCTGAAAGCATCTATTCGTACAATACTGATAAAGTCTTCATATCCGAATTCCTTTGAACACTGTTTAACTCTAAAATCTAAAATCATTGAAAATTCGGCATAAATTAAAAAGATAAAGTCCTGAAAATTCCAACTGCTCAACTGTTAGTGTATATTTAATGGAATAAATTTTCAATATTAAATATTGCCGCAGGAATATTTATTGAAGTTGCATCAAGAAAATAATGTAACTTCAATGTGTCGTTGAATACATGAGCCCCATTAGTCTGAGATATTTTGAATTATCAAATTTACGCAGCATTGCATTTTTTAACAGAAATTATTAGCGTAAACTCTTCAGGGCTGAAATGTGCAGAAAAATCACATATATCAACTTCTCTACTTCATAATAAAATCTAAATAGTATTATGAAAGGTTATGCATTATTTTCTTGTATTTATAGATAAATAGATCATATAAACATGCAGTACTTCGAGTGTATATTTTATGAAGCTACTCTGCCCTCAGAAATTATTTACTGAATGGCATTTGATCCTGCATGTAAAACGTTCATGATTTAATAGAGCTTAGCTGTGAATAATTAACTTACTTTTTACGTACATTTGCAGCTAAAATTTAAAAGGCAATTTATAAAATCAGTGCATTTGAAACGTAAGAGAATCTTCAAGTAAATGGAGAAATATTCATTTGCGAATATCATAAGTGTGTTACCTAGTTGTTCAATGTAAATATAAATAATTCTTCATGATCCACTGCATATACATAATAAAAATGTTATTCCCAATAAGTCCTCCCTCTAACGGGAAACCACATGCTGCCGGTAAGAGGATAAGAGCAAAGCATAACAATGAAGTAAAATCGGTCATTTTGCGGCAGCTTTTATCCCTAGCGAAGGCCATCAGCGAATGCTATCTAGCCACGAGCCAACACTTTGTTGATCCATTTGGCAGATAGGCCTCTCAGGCCTACCGAGAGTTCCTTATAGAGCTGGCAGAGCACGTTTCCTATGTCGCTACTATGCGCTTACCTTCAAGTCGCCAGTTATGGTATTCATGGCACCTGTCAAGAAGTAATTTTCGGTAAATCGTGGGACATTTGCAGCGTCGCCCCTCGGACAGACCACTAAATGAAGATGAGCGCGTGGAACTAGGGGACCTCGTCGCAATATTCGGGTCGACCTGTTATAGCACCTCCAGCGTCATCATCATCCTTAGCACAACAAACATATATTCTAAAACTTACATATAATTTGGTTGCCTTAAATCTAGTATGCGTTTCGAAATCTAGTATGCGTTCCGAAATCTTTGAAAGAGAAGCTAGCTTATTAAAAACTTCAGAGTTCGATAAAAACTGAGTTCCATCGCCAAAAATGAGCTGTTGTCTATAGAGCAGTAGTGATGTTTCGAGTTTTTTCATAGTCAAAATAATGAGCGGAGCAATTTAGCGCAGTATATTGTTTACAAAACTTTTGAAAAACTTCTGACGATTCGACGCAGGGTTTATCCATCTTATCAACATCCCAGTCAAAAAAGCACAAATTTTCATGATAATCACGCAAAGTATTGGCAAACTGCTCTAGATACCCGCTTTAGCAACTATTACGAGTAGACTGCAACTATGTTTTTTTTTGTGCAATCTTCAGTTCAAAATTATTATCGCCACAATTCATCCAATAATCCTCTGTAGGTAATAACATCAAAATCAGACATTGAATCCAAACAAATATAGCAAATGTACTCAATCCATGTCATCCTAATTTTGGCTTCCGCTATTATGAAGCATAAAATTTTTTTCGAGATCTGTTAATTTCAGCCTTGTTAAATTCAATGCCTTAACTAGGAATTATTCGAAAGGATTGTTTTCTTCTATCGAGATTGTTTGTGTATTTTTCCATTCTGAGAATTGTTTTCTTCTATTCTGTTTTCCTCTTCTAGGATTGTTTTCTTCTATTTTGTTTTCTTCATTTAGGATTGTTTTCTTGCATCGAGAATCTTTTTCTAGCGATGCACGCGCAATTTTCAGCGTAGATTTGGCCCGGAGTCGGGCGATTATTCTTACTGAAGGCAGGCCGCCCTGGCGATTGCAACAGAGGGGAAGATGAACTGGTTCTTGAATTCATATTTTTCTTACCAGAAACTTTTTAAATCAATCACTGTAATTTTTTGTATCAATTTCAATGATTTTTTTTTCAAATTGCATCAAAAAATAGCGAGTGAAGAAGTTGGTCATGCATTTGTAATTGAGGTCTTAATGGCATGAAAATTTAAAATCTGACACAGAAAATTCATATTAAGAACTCCTCCGATGTCAATTGTTATTCCTTTCATAGCCTATTAAAAATTTTTACATTCAATTTGTGGAAAATCTTGTGAAATAGTTTGAAAATACTACATTCAATAAAATGTATTCATGTTTATTTTTCACAATCACTTCATTTGATTCACATTTTATATTCTATTTTATTTGTGCATTATTCAATTTACGAGGTATTATTTTATTGCTATATTTCTCTAATTACTGTATAACTGTCTATTACTAATATTTTCTGTTTTATATTTAATTCAGACCCTGATGTACGAATATTGATTTTTTCGTCAAAAAATAACATACAAGAATTTCTATTTCATTTTTGTAAATTAATTTGCTCTAGAAGTAATCCAATTTAACGTTTCTTCCAGGAAAAACTGCGAGATCGTCAATAAACGAGAGACTGGCCTGTGGCAGTCGCCACTGTCACATGACCGTCGGATATTGAGGAACTTATTTTGATGACTCAAGGCAATAGTTTAGAGAAATTAAATAGTTTACAGTCGCAAATTAAATTGTAAGAGATTTATATAAGTACATTCACAGATAATTCAAAATATTGAGGACATGATTATTTTACAGCGTTGCTTTTTAACCAACTACTCAGGCACCTACATTAGTCAACAAATTATTTTCATAAAATTTTCTCGATTTAATCGTTCATCAAGCCATCGATCCGTTGAATTTGTTCGCAGAAAGGAAACCTCACGATGACAAGAGTGCCCGAGGAAGCAGCGAACGACTTGACGGTTCAACAGAGATCCTCGTAAAGATTCTTGAAGTTTGTTCACTTGAAGTCCTGTTCAAACTTTTCACGAGTCAGTCGAAAAGTGCGCAATGACTTTTAGTTGCGTTTCATGTCCCTATTGGTCTCAGAAAAGAAAGAGTTTTATGAAGTACATCGCTCAAGAACGGAAAGAGGGAAAATCTCAGGTTTAATTTGAGTGAGAGTATTACGAAAACAGCTGCAATTTTGATGAGAAATGATGGACGTTTATCGGTCAAATTTAATTAAAAAAGCGCATCTGCCTGAATGGCATCGTTATATAAGAGGACGCAGATCAAATTGATTGATCAACTTTCCCATTTATTCGTTTTTATTTAACCGAATACTGTGGTCGAACAGAATTGTAAAACGTGAAATAAAATATTAAAATTCTAAACATCGATTATCTATAGTGTATGAATCGAGTAACGGTATAAATTCTTCAGTAAAATCCACGTTCCCCTCCCACAATCATCTGAAAAATTGACCGAATTGAAGTAAAAATGAGATCAATAAAAAAAAGTTTACATACACTTTGCAAAATTAAATGAACATCAAATTGCTACTATCATGATGTAAGATTTGCAGTTTTTTTATAAGAAACAAAGTCATTTTTACTGATATTTTATGTAGGCGCTTCAAGCGGGGTGCGTTAACTCTGAAATTCTGATCATCATAGCATGGTAATCACAAAGAATGATGGAGGGCAAGAGAGTATTTATACATGGGAATACAATTTTGTTTCTGGTGTCATGGACATGTAGTTTGCGCTTCTAGGGAACAGCAGATGAGGTTTAGCTTCAATAATTCACAATCAATGATAGACTTTTTCGCGCGTGTGTGCTTTACAAGCCAACGACAGAGGAAAAGCTATAGTACTGTATACAATGTCATAGTATTTAAAGTAAAAAAAGTAATATTTATAAAGTAGTATTTAAGTAAAAATTTAGTAGTATTTAGTAAGTGAACTTTAAAAGTAGTATAAAGTAGTATTTAAAGTAAGTTTCACCTTAGTTTATATCCGTGTGATTTTATCCGTGTGATTTTCTTACACTGCAGTTTGATGATAATTAATTAATATGCCCATATATTTTGCATTACATAAAAAAACATTCAACTTCATAATTAAACTTTGCAATTCCCTAAGCCTTGGCTTTAAAGCCGTAAAATTAATGAGCCCCAAAAAATAAATAATGTGACTAAAATTTCAACAATTATTAATTCGTGCACATATGTCACGTAACCGTTTTTGTTAAATCCTACAATTTTACATCAAACAAAATATTTCTGACGGTTCAATATTTTCTACTTCATCCAATTTCACTCAAATCTCAGTCAACATTGCCCTCCAATCTTTGTAATGCCTCTAGGTTTTTTATGTAATTAAAGTTTATACGACCCTCGTATTAAACACGTAACTCATCCCTATTCGTATATCTTGTCACATGTCCTACTTTAACTTATAGCAAATATTACGTATGAGCTAACTCGACTACTATAATGTCAAATTTTTTTATATTAAACTGTAAAATTAAAATGAACTAAATGTTAATGCCCAAGCATTTTAATTTTTATTCCGGCTTTGAGCGCCCGGGCTCGTATGGACTTCGTAAAAATTCTTTAGCGCGGTGGCAAATGCTGCAGGTTTCTATGCAAATCATTTCATCATGAACTTTATTGTGCGGCTGGAAAAAAGATACTCTGTGGGTTGGTAAGCGCAGAATGTGAAGAAGGCGTATAAAAAAGAAGACTGACATTCACGCCGGGCTGTATGAATAATTGATGGATGAAGGGTTGAGTTTTGTTGGTATATTTATCGTGACCTTTCACTGCGTGGTTATGATACCTGTCCCACTCCACAAACTAACATTCTGCGAGAGCATTGTTTCGTCTCAAAATTAATATTGAATCTCGTACAACGTTTGCAACTTTTTTCATTTGGACTCGAGGTGTTGTCTTGATTAAGTTACTGTTTATACATGAACCTATATTAGAATATTTTAAATATTTAATACACGTGTAAGTTTTTATGCATCTATCAAGTAGCACAAAATTATACTTGCGTTTATAATGGTCTATTTGTTTGTCTGAAGACTGAGATCGAATGACAGACCTTCCCCCAATCCGGATTCCAAATGCTAATCTCTTATAAGCCGACACAAGTAATTTCAATTTAGGGTGCAAATAAAACGAGAAGTTTGAAACCAAACGGGGACCCGAGTTTTAAAAAAGCAAATTGCTCGTTTAGAAACATGCACCCGAATAATGGGATGAAGAGCTTGAAAAATTCGGTGTTAATGGCTGCGAAAGTTTAAATTAAATTCTAAGCAATGATTTTTAGAAGCATTTGTGCCAGCTGCGTCGCTGTGGCTCTGTTGAATGGTTAGTTGCGCTCGTCAAGAATTTAAGCTATGAGTTGAAATACAATTGCTTCGACTAAATCAAATATTGACACTGAATTAGAAAAACTTGAAAATACTTATTAAATTATGATGAATTCGCCAAGAAATGCTAAGAAAAAATGGCACCTCAGTTTATGAAAAGACAATAAAAGGGAACTATTGTGATGGAAGTTGTGAACCTAGTGTTACACTTCGAATTAGTGAAATAATAAATAAAATACGACAATGTTGAATGAAACGGAATACCTAAACCATAAACCCAATTTTCACGCCTTCACGACCTAAACTATAAATTTTTGTGCAGCATCAAATCCTCGCTAGGCTACTGATAGATTTAACAAAGTCTTTTCGAAAGCAAGGCTGTCTTGTCCTCGCATCTTAGCCTTTCTTCTTTGCAATTATACATTCATTTCGTATTTATTCATATTATTTTTGAATTATTCATTATTCATATTCAGAGCGCAACTTTGCATCAACAAAACTTCTCATCCACTAAGCATGGAACTCCCGAGAGCGTCTCTCGCAATTTAGTTCTCAAGGCTGCAGAAGAGGAAAGCAGCCCAGGTGTTTTCAGCTCAATTGGATTCAACGTAAATTTTCTCTCCGTCTGTTCTGGCAGCGACTTTAAGAAATTGAATTCAGCTTGAAGCACGCTGTCGCATTCATGGGGATTTACTCGGAATAACAACTGAATTTCTGGGGAAGTTTTCGCAGTAAATTCGTGAAAGAGGCAAGTCAATTGGCTTAATCATTATATTCAGTGGAGGAATGCCATCAATATTTTGACAATATTTGTACATGAACATATTTAAATTAATAATTCTTAGATGGATGGTTAATGTTTCTAGTCTCTACTTAAGTAGAACAAAAACATTTTTTCGGATATAATCCAAGAAAAAAAGAAAAATTTCAGGACCGATTAACTTGGATCGATGGATCAATAACTTTAATTTGACGGAAAGAAAATTTCGATTACAAAGAAAATTTCTTTCAGTTAAAATAACACACAAGATACTCAAGACATGCAGACATAATTACATAAATAGTTGCTATTTCAACGGTACTAATTATGCTGCCTGCTAGGATTGACGTCACGTGGGCAAGAGATCTTTAGCCACAGACGAAGTCGAAGAGGTTGATGAAGTCGTGCTTCTCAGGCCTGCAGATCGTGTAGTGCAGTGTTTCCCAAAGTGGGCGATATCGCCCCCCTGGGGGAGGTGGAAAGATCTGGGGGGAGGGAGGCGATGAGGGAGAAAGGGGCAGTAGGGGGGCGGCAGTCCGCTAAGTCGAAGTCAGAAGTTCGTACGTTTGCTTGACGATTTGTACACAACACGTGCAGAACATGACTCCGACTCGTATAAATTTTCATGAGCTAAAAATCACCGTTTGATAGATAGGAATTTACATTCAAAACTTCGTTTGAATCTGTTCAGTAGTATGGAAGAAATTCTTTGATCACTGCCAATTTTGGCCCGTATCGCCATATAACTCCGGAATGAAGGTGAAATTTAAAACTTTTCTACGAGCTAAACACACCGTTAGGTCCTTATGAACACGTGTTCCAAGTTTTATCTAGCTGCGTTCATTAGTTTGGGAGATATTCTTTAGTCACTGAATTTGGAGATTGGTCGTGAGACCGGCTGCGAGACCGGCCACGAGTCCGGCCGTAAATTTTTCCGAGCCATCTTGATTTTCTAGAGCTGAAACAGTTAAAACTGTAAAATATATATTGATTTACTAAATGGGGTTCTATTCGTGAAATACACATTTGTGTTTAAACTTTATCTTTTAAAATTGCAGTGTACTAAATATCAAGAAGGAGACGTTTGTTTTTATATGTGTCAGTGGGGGGGGGGCGCTAGAGATTCATTGGGGAGCCAAAGGGGGCGCCAGCCTGAAAAAGTTTGGCAACCACTGGTGTAGTGCAAGACTGAACAATAACATAATTACAAGAAATTCTTACCTTTGAACTAAAGTATTTCTTTAGAAAAATAATTGATGAAGGCCACTTCACTTTCAAACGTTTTCTTCCATTGTCTGCAGAAATATTTAAAAGGGTGAGGAGGAATACCACAGGACAGATATATTAATAATTATTGAACAAATCACGATGAGGTATTATTTTGTTGCTATGACTAACCTGCCATATTATTGCAAGAAAGTTTAAATGATGCGACTGGTTCTGACATAACCATAACAGGACTGCCTATACACTTCAATGAAAGAAATGTTGCTTAAACTATTCAAGCCGGACAGAATGACGAGTCCGAAATTGTCTGTCATGAGCACAGGAAAAGCTTATCCACCTATTCTGGTGGCGGTCCTTCCAGTGCCACAATCTGATATTAAATCGTAATCGCAAAGATAATAGCGGGACAGTTCGAACCTGAACATAAATTCTAGCACCTGAAATGCAAAATAAAATGATGTTAAATTATGAGCTGAGAGCCATTCTTCGTTTGGTTTTTGGTTTCAAATTTGTTTACAAATTGTTAGATGATCTGTAATTTTTACGATCTCGGATTTTAACAGAGCAAGAAGTAACGTTTTTTTTCGTCATTATTATTGTAAGTGTTGATGCAGGAACTGATCTTGCAACTTCTGTTCTTTGATCACCTACAGCTTACACTTACATGTACTATAATTGTGATACAAAATAATATTCTGGGGCTCAGTTGTAAATTCTTAAGATATTATGGACAAATTAAATATTAATCGGAATAGTTTTCGTCATAAGTAGGCTATAAATATGTTCCACTTAGGACGCCTTCTCATTTATCTTTTTCGATAATTAATTATGTGTCATGTGGGTACATACATGGATCTACTTAAATTTTACAACTGGTTATAGTTTCGGATCTTCGAATTGAAAAACCCTTGTGGGCCTAGAGGGTTTAATCACGGAAGTGCACTCCGCTGAGCGCATCTAATTTTCACAACATTGATCTCAACAACAAAAAGCTTACAGGTCCAAGAGAAGAGACTGAAATCTAATACATGAAAGCAACAACCGCCTTAATTTGGGGTCACCCAGCTGTTGGCTGTCGAAATATTCACGAAAAAGTGAATGTATTTATTAAAAAGAAGGGGGAGTGAAAAAAGTGAAAATAGTTTATTTTAGTATTGGTTTAAATTGTTCCTCTTAACTTTGTAATTGCCGTTACATAGCATTTGCCAGAAGCATAATGAGAAAGAAACATGCAATTATTCTCATTGAAGGGTTTAGAGATTTTATTTACTTTTGGTGTTCCGAACTACAATGTTGGGCTTCTAGAATTTTTTAAGTTTAGTTTCTCCATTTTCGAAAATTATTATTGAAGTTTAAGTAATAGCTCTATCAAATATAAACGAATTTGATTTTTGGAATTAAATGAATTTTGGTGGAAAGTTGATCGTTGAATTTACTTTAGTAGGAGCATAAAAAAACAGGTTGGATTTTCACTGACTTGAATAATCCGCGCCCGGCCGAGAAAGACGACACTCTCGCCCAGAAACGGATATTACCATTGGGAAAGATGCGTTCCCTTTGAAAATTCCTCAGAAGCTGAGTCGATAGCGAGTGAGATTTAGGAGTCTGTAACAGACGGAAGCTGCAGATATTGCAGCGATGGTCTTCCACATGGTTGCATGCAGGCGACAATGGAAACTTTCGGCCCTCCACCGCCTTCTTTGTGCGTAGCATCGACCTCCGAGTCCCAGAGATACCACTTTTAATGACTTAGATAGCAGCTACGGAACCTAACCTGATTTCATATTTGCTTGATCTTTTCAAAGACAGTCTCTTGAAATATAAGGTAGAGTTACGTTCTCTCATGCAGCGAAGATTGTTTTAGATTTTAATATATCAAAATTTTGTTATACTCTAGCTGATAAAAAAATAGTGTGAACAAAAGAGTAGGTTGAAAACTCATCTACTTTTCACCAAAAAAAGTACCCAAGACACGAGTAATTTCATCCAGACTTCATTTTATGGCTCAGTTGTCTGATGAGCTGTAAGTCTTTTATATGAATTCTCACTGCAGTTAAAGTAAAAAAAAAATCAGCAAGTTTTTGAAGCCACTCTCCATTCACTTAGCAGATCATGTGCGGTTAAAATCGTTTGGTGGCTACATGAAGTCCTCTTCAACTTTTAAAAGCCCTGCTACGTGCTTCACCGGACGAAGCTCAATGTGAAAATTTAATAAAAGCTGCTTCGAGCTGTGATGGAAATTAGAGACTTGAAGGAGTCTGCCTTTTCATATCTGTTGTGCTTTTCAGAATTTTAAAACATATCGGAGTTCAAAAAGAACGAAGCATCACCATTTTGCCTCTATACCTGTGGTACGAATTCCTATGACTTATTGACGCAATTTCCCTGTCCACCTTGTAGAACGATTGCTGTGTTGCCATTAGAAAAATCCTTGCATGATATTTGAAAAAAATGCATTAACCTTGACGTGTATCATATTCAAGGCTAATTGGATCACGGCTTGATGCTTCATCACCAGTACACGACAGCAATACTCATCGAGTTTATGAAGTGAAGCACAAATACTCATATATTAGAGCAACATAGCAGTGTTTAGGTGCCATAACAGTCACCATGGCCGCCATAACGGTCGCTCGCGCGCAATCTGCCACACTCAATTTGGTGCCTTGAAAAAGCCCATTCACGTGATTATGAGTACTGCGGAATACGTAGATTAACATAGAGCCCAGCATCTTTTACGTATATTAGATATAAATTGAATTTACTAAGAATCCGCTGAATTATATCATGTACAGAGAAAATAATATGGATTTTTCAGTGATGTGAAAATATGCTATATAATACCGAAAAAATTATTTTTTTCTAAATTTAGTAAAATGCAGGTAGAATTTCGAATAATATCATGAGAATGCAAGCTTTCGAGTTTGTCACTCACTACACGTGGAGTGGTCGGATAATGTATGCCGCTTTTATACTGCCTAATCAAATGAAGAGTTTCACACTTCGATGAATATCATACAGCACTGCAATTAAGACGTGCGTTTAAAATGCATTTCTGCATTTCAAAAACATATTTTTCAATTTATTTTTTATGCTAAGCTGAGCTAAGCTATGAATATTTTCAGTACTCTCAATCATGTGAGGGAGATAATTCGGGAATTGAAGAATAAACGGATCGGGATATGGTTTCATCAAAATATTTCAAGGTAACTTTTTGTTGTTGTTGGAATGGCTGTCCAATGCCCGGCCCTACGGATAGCTTCATAGAGAGATGACAATAAATTTTTTCAGATGTTCATTGCAAGTATCCTCTTTGGTTTGATTTCGTTTGCTTCAACCAACTATATTCGAGTTCTATTTTCAGATATATTGTAGCTTACTATTATGCATAATTATTATTATTTGAAGCCTGACTTATTAATTGTGTATATTTTTATTTTTAGTATCAGGAGGCAGAATAAGCTTGTTTCAACACGTGTGGTTAATGGCCAGAGAATTCGTCAATTTAAATTTTTATTTTTTGAAACTAATACTATCATCGTTCAAAGTTTTCTATCCATATTAATGATAAATTATAATTAATGAATTAAATTAAAATTAATGAACTAAATTATAATTAACGATTTCATGAAAATTAATCATTCAATTCAAATTAATGAAAAAAATATTTCCGAATATTTTTTTTTCCAAGAACCTCTGCACACGAACGATGGAATTGCTTCACGCCGTCGCCGCTTGCGAGCGCCGTGCGTAAAATGTGAGCGTTCGTCCGGAAGGAGGTGATGGTCCGCGCTTCCGAGATTTGCTTGTCGTTTTCGCTGAGGAATCTTGGGTCTCAAACCGTGTTCACATCACGGAAATTAAAATGAAATAACTGCGCCCTAGCAAGAAATTTTGTCTAATGTTATCATGAAGGTAATGGATGGGAAGAAATTTGCAGTGAAGCCCCTGGTCAGGTTTAGAAAAAAAAAATGAATACGAATTTCTACTGATATTGAAATTCGTGAACTTACAGAGACGAAGACAAGCCGCCTTGCAGAATTCGAGGCTTGGGGGAACTCGGCATATATAAGACAGCGTTCAAGTCTTGATGATCAGAGCCTGTTTGCTCAGCCTTTGCAAACACGACAAAATCGACGCCCTGGCGATAACTCGCGGGCTCAGGGCCACATTCACCATTTCCTTCTTCAACGATTTCTCCGTGTGAACTCAAGCAGAGCTGAGGGAACATTCCTGCGAGTAGTACAAGCAAGTGTTTTGTCACTTGCTCTCTGCAAAATGTGTTTTCATGAAAATATTCATTTCTGGAAGAAATTACAAGCAAGTGTTTCGTCACCTGATGTCTGCAAAATGTGTTATCATGGAAAATAATAATTTATTGAAGAAATAATTTTTGCTGTTTTGCATGTCACAGAAAATTATTCCAATGAAAAGAAATGACTGTGCATTATAGTCTAATGTATTTCAGAGCCAATTTAGTTTAGATGCCGCCAATAAATGTGACTGGATTCCATTAATTCGTGATTTGGCAATAGATAACTTTAAATTGAGGCAGATCTTGAATATGACGTGCTAAAAATACAGAAATTAAAATTCGCGCAGCTAAATTCTAGTTTTTCATATTTTCAGGCCGTTTAGAAATGAATTTTCAAAGTAGGTTCTTTACCGCGGATTAAATTGCGTTTCCTTTTAATTCGATGCTCGTTCGTGTAGAGGTAACTACACAAAGCAAGAATATATATATTTTAGAACTATACCGACATGGTCGAGTATTATCCGGGATGATTTCAAGAAACATTATCAAAGATAATCATTTTTTCCATGTGAGTCGCTGTCGTTCTTTCAAGATAGAAAAAAATGCGTAAATTTCAAAATTGAGTGGTGGCAAATTCTTCATGGAAACTTGAGGTCTTGTCTCCTTGCAAACAAATCATATCAATTTGTCATGCGAATAAATCATATCACTTTGTCCGCAAAAGTCTATGTTTATGGACTTCCCTAAGTAAAGCGATGACGTACAACGTACTCTTTTCGAAGAAATTGTGTGTGAAATGAAACGAGTTAGATTGCTATATATATGATCAGCTATTCCGGTGATTACGATGGCTTATAGACGCCATTTGGAAGCTCTATTTTTAAAATACAACTTAATAGGAGATTTCATCTACTCTTGAGTTTACTCGACAAATGGCGTGAGTCTTATACTTTGCACGGCAAAAAAATGAAATTGGATGCACATATGCAATTTTGCTGCTCCTGATATGCTGCTTATGCAATACGCCTTTGGTCATTGGCTCATCCGGAAGATATGGACTTGCGAAGTAACTTATGGTAATTGCGAACTCCACTTTAGAGCGCTTGGAACTGAACTGAATCGGTGATGCTACTGGAATGTAAATATTCTTGAACGACGCTTCAGGACTTCAATGCGATGAATAATTCGCTCATTCTATCGGCCTTGTGCGAAGTTTTACAGAATGTTTTAGCGAAATTTTGGACATAGAGAATATTGTTTAAAAAATATCATAGAGTTCCTTGAGGTGATTTATTTTCACATGTTACACATGACTTTAACAAAATTGCAAGGCTCACATAGAAAAAGTAATAATTCGTTGCGCAGACGAATGAACGATACTAAAATACTACTTATTGAAGTAAAATAGTGATCTTACGTGACCTCTAGACACATTCGTTTTTTATTCATTTGAAACACATTTTTTAAAAAGCCACCTCCAATTTCTCCAACCGTATGTGAAGAAACCCGACCAGTTGTAGGCATCCTCTCTAATGAATTGATTTACCTATGATAATTTGGTAATATACAAGTTAACTATGATAGTATTAACTAATATGATATGATTTAACTATGAACATATTAAATATTGCATCGGTAATTTGTTTCGAAAGGTCAATATTTTCGTAAAGCCTTCATGAGAAGTTGGCGTACTACGCTGTTCATTCGTAATTCTTTTCGAAAAATAAACACATCAGCGGGGATATCCTGAAGGATTGTCGGAGGAGGTTGTCCATCGGTCGCGCTCGAGCCTCTCTTCTAATAAGCCCTGAGACGCGCATTAGCCAGCCTGTCTCCCTCACAATGGCTGGGCTGAGTTCTTCATAATCGTTAATCGAAAGACCGCACAATACGGGCGCCCTTCCGAAGCTTCCGATTGTTTTATCGCTCATTGCTCAACTGAAAGAGACTCTCTTGTGGTCAATGTACTTAAACACAATAAATAAATAAAATGCTACAGGATATACACTGTAGTGAAGAAAAAGGAAGGAATCAAAGTTTTGATATTCATTTCATGGCGTAGCAATTTTTTAGATAATAACGCAATACTCGACAATTTGGTGATATTCTTATTACCTTCAAACAGTTCATAATACAATTAAATAAATTTATTAATGGTTTAACGTTACCGCCGTAATTAGTGTAGAGAACGCGTATTTTATGTAGCCTATTAAATTTTATTGCTCATAAAAATAATCAGCAACATTAATGCTCGATTTTTGACCGTTTATTCTGTTGCTCTCGTCATTAATGAGTTATTTCAGTGAAGCCATTTAAGTTATTATTTCCATAGTGATTTTTTCTTTTGACATATATAAATAGAGGCAAGCGGCTAAAAATAAAAAACCAAATTGAAATTAAGTTTAATCAGCTCTCAGTTGGTATATATTTCGTTGTTATTGATATTCCTCTAAGTGCACTTCAATGTTCATATATTACAATGTGGATAGGAATTGTTTAACTATTTTAACCATTCAAATTATATTTATTTGCTATATTTTATAATTAAGTTTAACCAGCTCTCAGTTGATATATCTAACCCTTTGACTCTGCAGACTCAAAACATGAGTCGACGAGCTAAGTGTTGTCAAAATTAAAATTTTATAATGTAAATTGAACAGATCGATTGCTTTAGAAGTTGATTAAAGCTATAATAAGAGATGTTTTTCTTAAACTCCGCAAATATCTCCAAGCATTTTCTCCTATTAGCCGGTCAATATAAGTATCAAACAATGATTAACTTTTTATCAATTTTGCTTACAATTTCAGTTAAAATTCAGTTATTTAACAAATTGAAAACTTGAATATATATATACAATTCCACAGGAGAAAAACTGATTTCTCCTTCTCCGAGAGAAAGAAACAATAAGTTGAGAAGTTTCAATTATTTTCGTATTATATTTGTTTTTCTTGCATTAAATGGTACCGAAATTTTTCGTTGATATGCCCACTTCTGTATCATTTAAAATGAAAAATATGACAATCTTGCCGTACACGGAATTGTCCAAAACAGTATTCAATTTTCAACACTTCATACGATTTTGCAAATAAATACTCTTCATGGAGACCATAATGCCAAAAAATGTCTCTCTGTAAACGAAAAGGAATCTTGTATATTAAAAAATTGTAGCGAAAATATTTACTTGCCGAAATAATGGGCTCATTTGAACGAGACAAATTTTACTAGGTTTTTTAAATATTTATTGTTCGAAAACAAAATATTTTTAAAATTTCGTTTATCAACCAATTTTTTTAGCACACGGTTTCGTACAAAAGATCGAAGTTTGTACTATCATTACGATAACTTTCATTATCGATTATCAATATTCTAGCGTCAAAAAAATCAGGAGGATCAAAGCAACGAGCAGAGGTGAAAATAAAAACTATGAAGAACTTAAGTGTAAAGATATGATCTTTTTCCGTGTATTTCTTAAAAATTTCCGGGGAAGTAGTTTAACATTTGACAAAAAACGTGATCAAGCATAGCCTGAAATATTATTAATAAAATAATGATAAGAATTGTACCAGAACCTAGCTGAGATTACGTTCAGAAATGAGCTTCAGAGCTATCACCAATTGACTTCCCACTAAACATTCCAAAATAGTAATGCTACAACACCGCTGAGATAATTCTAGCAATACTGGCAAACCTTCGATTTGAAACTGGAGCAATAAAATACTAGTTTCGTTCGAGGGAGCTTAGAAAAATGTACTCCCAATATTCAAGTAAACTAAGCACCGAATTACGAGGCAAATTTCCAAACAAATTAATTTTTTAGCACAGAGACACATGAGATGAGGAAACAAGGAAGGACGAAAAATTAAAATGGAAAAAATTTTGAAGAGTGCTTAGAAATTCACGGTCAAAAATTTGATCATTTATCCAATCCTATAACGATCTATCTATATAAATAACTTACGATATAAATTATAATAAAATAGTAACTACAATTAATATAAATTATAATAACTTATAAATTACCTGCATAAAACTAGAAACCCTATCTTCGTTCTAATCCAGCTGACGTTCTAAACGCTCGATTTTTATTTCCTGCGAATGAGGGACTGAGATAAAGAGGTTTAATTTCAAACTCAATTTGTAGTCATGATACCTTTTCTATGTCGAGTGCTTCCATCATGCAAATTTGGAGCAATTAGGTTAAAGTCTCAGAGAAGAAATTGAGTTAGCCTCTGTTTTGCGTATATGAGTGCAGAGCAGTTCCTGTAAACACGATCTTCTTTAAACAATTGCACTGTAAATTTGCAAAACCATTGCCAAGGTTTCCGCATGTAAATAATGTGATAAAAATGCTTTATATTTTGGGTATGTAAAAGTAAAATGTATAAATGTAAAAAAATGTTTTGGGTATGTTAAAGTCACAATTTTTACTTTTTTAGAATGAGATCATTTTAATAGTTGATAACAGAATCAATTAAAAAAATGATTTATTGCTTGATAAAATTTTATAATTTTTCCCTCGAGACTATTATTGAACATTTAAACAAACTCGAAGGCTTAGGCATATAAATTTGCACCTGGAGTTGAATCTGAGGTGCTCTTCATTTCACTTAACTTCAATCACTAACCTAAAAGCAACATGGGTTAATGACTGAACTAATTAACTTTATTAACTTAACTTCTTTTCGAATAACAACAAATTTTTCCCGTGCGGCTGTAGAATGATAACATTCGATTGAAAACATTTTAATAACCCCTTCAGTAAGGTAAGTTTTCTAAAAATTAAACTTGCAAAACGAAAAATCTGGATTACAAAAATTAATTAATTATCAATACGCTCATATGCTCATTTGCTAGGCGAGGAAAAATATTCGAACAATGTGAAAATCACCTGAGAGGAAATTTTAATTTGTAGTGGACACTTCCAACTGGATTGGATGAAATTTCATTTTTTTTTCTTCAAATTAAAATAAAGTATATACCGTTTGAGGAAATTCATAATATTTCATAATTTAAAAAGTTTTAAACAACTTGAACGAAAAAGAACAATAATTATTGTGTCCCTAATTTCTTATTAACTAAGATTTAGTTCGTTAAAATAGTCCAAGTTTTTACGTGTTGGCCCAATTGATAATTTTATTTTTTAGACTCAGTCGATCACACCGGACTGACAACCAAGACTGCATAACCCTGAACTCTATCCGACCGCCGACTCTGAACTACAATTCAACTGAACCTCAACCCGAACCCAAGTCTATATCAATAACCAAATATCAACATAAATAAAAACCCGAGAAATACTACGATAATAATTTTTGCTTCATTTCATGTAGTATTATTTGCATTTCAGACGCCAATGTTCTGGGCGACAACATTTATCAACCACATAAAAGTTCTCCAGAATGCGGTCAGTTTTTACCCAGCGATCTCAATTTATTTGACGCCAAGACAAAATATTCATATCAAAAATAAAAGTTGGCTACAAAATATATCATTTCCAGGTCAAGGATTACTTCTTTGTCGTATTCCTCGGGGTATCTGAGTGGCGATATCTGAACTCTCGGCAAAACTTCCATCAACTGTCCATTAATAAAGCAAATTTATCATCAAATTCTTAAGGAGAAGCAGAAATCTTGCATTAGATTTGCTTGACTTTCTAGAAGCCGTCAATATTACGGGCCTCAAGAGACGGCCTCAACACCATGGGCGCATGCGTGTTCCCTTTAACGAGCTTCTTTTAAAAGGTAATGAGGTCGCGCAGAGCAAAAATTACCTTGTAATGCATTAGATAAGCTTCAGCTGGTCATATTAAAAGCATTATGAAGCTTCTTGAAGCAGAACTTGGAGGAGACGGCTTTGATACTTCAGACACTTGATGAATTAAGCTGCGAGTCTCAGGGAGTGTCGCGTTTGAGAGACGTCTTTACTCTTTAGAACTTGAGAAGACTATTCCCTAGAGAGAAAAAATTACTCTAATCCTTATAGACCTAGAGACTTTGATTCCGCGAGAGCTGGAGATGAATAATCATTCGAAAGTTAGAGAAGACTATTCCCTGAGAGCTAGAGAAGTCTATTCCCTGAGAGATAGAGAAGTCTATTCCCTGAGAGCTAGAGAAGACTATTCCCTGAGAGCTAGAGAAGTCTATTCCCTGAGAGATAGAGAAGTCTATTCCCTGAGAGCTAGAGAAGTCTATTCCCTGATAGCTAGATAAAAGTCTATTCCCTGAGAGCTAGAGATGTCTATACCCTGAAAGCTGGAGAAGACTATTCCCTGAGAGCTAGAGAACTCTATTCCTCGAGAGCTAGAGAAGTCTATTTCCCGAGAGCTAGAGAAGTCTATTCCCTGAGAGCTAGAGAAGTCTATTCTCTGAGAGCTAGAGAAGTCTATTCCCTGAGAGCTAGAGAAGACTATTTATTCCTCGAGAGCTACAGATGACAATTTCTCTTGAGCTACAGAAGACTGTTCTCTCAGGAACTATAGAGATGAATATCCCCCCTCGAGAGCCAGCGTTGTTTATTCCCTCAATGAAATCGATGTAAGGGGTCCATCCACATTTTTGTAATAGACTTTTTCTTCAATTCCGTCATATTGCTCAGTGCTGGGTCCCCTGAATAAAATTGTCGACCCCACACTGAGCAGGTGAGCTTATTAGCGTAGGGCAATATTTTTGTCTTTGTGTAGCGTAGGATAAAACTATGGATGTTTGCATTTATGCTTGGAAAATAGAACTAAGTGAAGATAAATCAATATAATCGCCTCGATAATAATTTAGGCTTGTATCTTGAGCGGTCAGATCTTTACGACTGAACCTTGTCCCACGAGTTCACTTACCTATTTATATTCACTTTGTACCATTATCCATTATATTCACTCGTATCCTGTCTACTTTAAGCCTGTAACGTTTACCGAAGTTTATAAATGCAACCTGCCTACTTGAATTTGATTTGCATACCCCGTAAATATAATTTCGAACCGACGTTCCCTGACAATCGAGATAACTTATTTACTAGCAGGGATGTTACCAGGACCATCCAACGTATCAAGAAAACTTTAGTTTTTTTCCGTTGTATTGAGGTTTCAATGTGTATCGGCACTTATGTTATATCGCTTTTAGTTAAGCATAAAGTGGTTTAAGCCCCAGTTTTCTTAACAACAGCAGATTATCAGACAAATACTCCCACCCATGCTGTCCTGACATTGTTGGAACCTGATGGTGGCACGCGAAAAATGTCACCTACGCATCATTTAGGTTGGCATTTGAAGTCGCATTGGATACAGAGATTTCGAGATTAGTACGTTTAGCCATCGAAGTTCTATTAATGTCCTAAAATTTATAATCAAAGTAGCAAGTTCAGAAAATTGGACATAATTCTGTGATCTATCTCTTTCTCTTGTGATAAGTTCTACTGTAGTTGAAGTTTTAATTAATCTACTACCTGAACAAAATTGCTGAATTTGTATAGCGGAAATTGCTAAATTTCAAAGATATTAAACATTATTTCTTGGTCTTTACTTTATCACTTTTGTTGCACTAACCTTGAGGAAGAAAGTCAGTTTCCGAAATTTTCTAAGCATCTTCTTTAAATTTTAACACCATTTTTATTATCATAATTGTTTCCTTAAATTAAATCTGCGGAATCTGAAATGATTTATCCTATTAATGCTCAAGCAATTCTATATGTTGGATTAGTTACTCTTTTTTAATGGGACTTCACTTTCGTTTATATTCGTTTTAATATGGAAGACCTTTTTCTCGAATGGAAACACAAAAATTACGTTTCACGATCAACACACAAACCTTTGATCAACTGCTGTTTTAGTTCGTCATATTGCAGAACTCTATTTCCAGCTTTCCAGCCTCGACCGCGCAATGTCGAAGCTGCAAGTCTTTTGTGCGATTGGATGCGAGAAATTCTAGTTCGATAGATGGACCAAAGTTGCTTGATATTCCATGGAGGGGAGAGCGCCGCTGAGTTCCCTATTCACGATGTAAACAGAGAACGCGTTTTCGCCAGATGAATAAGTGATGCGTTTCCGAGTGAGTGCAACAACAATCGATTCTGAAACTCACAATATTTAACAGCGAATACAGGTTGATTTTTTTGACAGGTTCATATAGTACATTGACTCGTTCATTGAGTTTATGCATTAATCATTAGATCAATTCGATGTGATACTTTTTTGAAATGCGAACATCATAGACAGAATAAATCGTAGTGCACCGATAAATTAAAGTTCAGCCGGCTGCATGGTGCGAATTCAAATTATTGTCATTTTCACTCCGTTAATCATCAAATGAACGAGATACACATAATGAGAAAATGCTTAAGTTTATGTCAGTGAATAGCCTTGTAGAAAGTAAATGTTAAAAACTAAATATTCAAATGCCAGACGCTGAAGAAATAATTTGAGGCAGTTTTTAAAAATTATATCAGAGTCTTCATGATCACTCACATAAAGACAATTTGTGCAATCAATTTCACATTAGGTCCTATAAGCTGCTTCCGATAACTTCTAATTCTTCATAAGTTCAAGCATTCGCTTGCGATGGAATATTTCAAGCAATCATACCAAACCCTTAAACAACTGTTAATTAACATATATAAACCCCAAAATCAACAAAAACTATTGACTATCGATTAATAAAATTAATTGATTTTGTTTGCTTAACCCCAAAATCAACAAAAACTATTAGCTGTTTTAGTTCGTCATATTGCAGAACTCTATTTCCAGCTTTCCAGCCTCGACCGCGCAATGTCGAAGCTGCAAGTCTTTTGTGCGATTGGATGCGAGAAATTCTAGTTCGATAGATGGACCAAAGTTGCTTGATATTCCATGGAGGGGAGAGCGCCGCTGAGTTCCCTATTCACGATGTAAACAGAGAACGCGTTTTCGCCAGATGAATAAGTGATGCGTTTCCGAGTGAGTGCAACAACAATCGATCCTGAAACTCACAATATTTAACAGCGAATACAGGTTGATTTTTTTGACAGGTTCATATAGTACATTGACTCGTTCATTGAGTTTATGCATTAATCATTAGATCAATTCGATGTGATACTATTTTTAAATTCGAACATCATAGACAGAATAAATCGTAGTGCACCGATAAATTAAAGTTCAGCCGGCTGCATGGTGCGAATTCAAATTATTGTCATTTTCACTCCGTTAATCATCAAATGAACGAGATACACATAATGAGAAAATGCTTAAGTTTATGTCAGTGAATAGCCTTGTAGAAAGTAAATGTTAAAAACTAAATATTCAAATGCCAGACGCTGAAGAAATAATTTGAGGCAGTTTTTAAAAATTATATCAGAGTCTTCATGATCACTCACATAAAGACAATTTGTGCAATCAATTTCACATTAGGTCCTATAAGCTGCTTCCGATAACTTCTAATTCTTCATAAGTTCAAGCATTCGCTTGCAATGGAATATTTCAAGCAATCATACCAAACCCTTATAGATCTGTTAATTAACATAAATGCATAAAGTTAATTACAAAATGTACCAAACCCTTATAGAACTGTTAATTAACATAAATGCATAAAGTTAATTACAAAATGGCTCAACAAAAAATGATTTCGTTTGCTTAACCCCAAAATCAACAAAAACTATTGACTATCGATTAATAAAATTAATGTGTAGCCCCAGTTGTCCGGAAGCCCTCAACAACAGACACGCCTTTTGCTCCGGGCAATTTAGACGAGCACCAGCGCAGCGCTGCAGCTTAGGCTTCCATTTTTCAAAGTGTCCAACGATCGGGCTCGGGAGACTGGGCCGAAGCCAACGATCCTAGAGAGAATAATGACTTCCCGACACACACGACCACGGACTCGGTCCGTCCCATGCAAGGGATATAAAGATCGGCAATCATAAGCTGTACTTTGTGATTCGATCTTCGAAAACAAATAACTTGAATTGTAATCGCGCAAAACATGCATTATATAATTAAATTATAAATTGTAAAATATACTTTTAAGGCCATTTATATTCACTTTTTTATGCTATTACGGTAATACCATTTTATTATAGGATTTTTCCTCTCGATAAAATAGAGCGATAATGAAAACTGCGTGGAAAAAACATCGAGGCAGTCACATTCCGGAAATCAATAAGGCATAACTGCGAAACATTCCATCGGCAAACATATGAACATCAGATTCTGTCTCTGCACATTCTGAGTCGGCCGTTACAATCTAACATTGCGTTGTTCAGAAACTGGGCGATGGCCGTTGTCCATTGAATTTTCGCACGAATATCGCTGGATGATATTCTCTTTGCACCCGTAATGTCTATTTCAGTTTATTTTTCCTTTGTCGCTCTCAGAGCTTTGGTACGTCTTTGGGTTCAGTGATTTCAGAATCAGCCACTTGAGCGCAACGGCGATTGATCTCAATTGTCGAGGCTCGTGATTCGAAGCACAAAGAAGACAGGAGTTCCTTTTTCCACGACAACACCATCGCATCCGGCAACAATACAGGGTCATTTGCTGTTTGATCCTGACTAAACTTGCTTCTTTACACAAAACATTGTATCGAAACCGACACAAAAGGTGCGAATGGCTTGGAAGACCCCAATTTCAACTATACTTCCCTATTTTTTAATAACTGGAAATCTTCTGCACTCTATTATCTTATTACACTTTAACAAGTATGTTTCCCTTTTACATGTAATAATCGAACTCAACAACCTTGGTCTTACTTTTAGTTACTGCGTAAAATCATAAACCATTTAGTCTTGTTGTTACCAGCCTCATTTATCATGAAAAAATTATTGTCTTGAGGTAAAAGTCCGCGGAGAATTCACCACCAAAATTGCCACGTGCGTTTAGACGAGCTTCACTTCGACGCAGCTGTTGCAGCTCAACATTCAATGGTTTTTGCGAGCTCGGAAGTGCCCCCAAATACACCTTAAATGTGTTTCTGATGGCCAGATTGTACGAGGAAAAACTTCTAATCGCGCTAGAGTTATTTAAAATCTTTACAAGTTGGATATTTCAATCGAGATCACAGGTGCAGTCAACTTTAGTGTGTAGCACTCAGGCAGACCTGAGCGAGTAGCATATGTAAATGAAGTGGTCAAGTCACTTTCAATTGAATTTGGGGGATTGATTATAATTTCGTTCGAAATCTATGAATTATATACACAATTATTTACTTCCCAGCTGGAAAATGGGAAGAAATATAATTTTTTTCTTTTTTACACTTTTTATATATTTAAAACTCAAATTGGCCGGCCACGAGAGGAGTGTGAGATATTCTTTTTTTACGAATCCACCGGTAATATCTAAATGCAGTTAAATTATCTATTTAAAGGATTCTTTCAAAATTTTCTGTGAACATTTCATTATCTTTCATAATTTTTATTCTGTGTCATGTCCTGCCACTTCGCTGCTCGCCAGAACTACTCGCCTATAGCGGGCTTTGGTTTAGACTGTAAACAAAATATAAAGAATAGAAAAAACACAATATTTGTTGTGCACGAAAAAATAATGCTAATTTATACGCTATACCAGTAATTTTGGCTACCGTAGTAATGAGTCAAATTATCGTGAATACAATCGTTGGAGGCACATTGCACATATTCTGTTAAAGGGTCAATAACTTTAATACCGTCATCTTTTTTCAAACTGTATCACAATATCCAGAAGTGAAGAGCATTGTTCATAAGTTGTACTTCACTTGCTGCTTGTAAATGTTAATAATACTCCATATCCAGCACACAACAGAGGAACTGACGTTTAGACGCATGCTCCAAATTAAGTTTTTTACATCAACATTTTTTGGCAACAATTTTTTTTCAATTGCCTTATTATTTTCAACTTATTATTTGCTTAGTAATATAATGAACTCCTTTAATCTCGTATTATTGAGTAGCTAGGAAGATGAAAACATTCCTTTTATCAGGCGTCCGAAACAGTGCCTTTGGAACTAAATGCCTGGACAGATCCAATGAACAAACGCCTTCAAGTCGACGTCGATGGAGACACATCGAGGTTTGGGTCCGACACTCGCAATAGCACTCGCAGAGACGTTCAATCACGCTCCTTGTGCGGGAAAAGAAGCTCGCCGACAAGGGAATAGACTTGGCAACACTGAGCAGTGGATTCTATTGAAGTGAACATTAAAAAATATGGCTAAAAAATATGGCAAAAGCAGGTGACAACATTCGTTTCAATTCTAAATTAGAGTATAGGAATTGTGTTTCACTCGTGTCGGTGAATACAATAATTTTACTGGAAAGTGTTTACAACAATTATGTGATTGGGACTTAAGCATTAGGTGGTGAATTTGTGACGTGTGCCATCATTCAGAGAAAATGTAGAGAGGACTCTACAGAGGCCTTAATGGAATAAAGAAATCAATTGCGTGAATACTTCTGAATAAAATTTTTGTACGTATCCAAACTCTACAATTCTTATACTAAACATAGTCGTTTCTAGTGTAAACATAGGACGTATTCTCTGTATCGAGTTCAGACAGGATTACTCTTCTCGAAGAATATTAAAGAGTTTCCCCAGTGCATTCTTCTAATCGAATTTTTCCTTTGTTAATACAAATGAGCAATGGGTGGACGCGGTGTTATCCAATGGAAATTATCCAATCATTTCAGCAAGTTAATTCTTATTCAGCAGATCATTCATTGCGGATCAAGTGTACTGGTTTGGAAAAAAGAAAATACATTTTAAAATTGAGACGTTTTATTCATGATTCCTTAACGCTAATGGCGCAGGTTTCCTTTACATAAGAGGAATGGGGCAAATATTAATTACATTATCTGAATAATGATTTAAACAACAGAATATCTGGGATTTACAGTGGGACACGTTTGAAAATAAATGTAACAAAATACCCGCATGGAATAAAATAATTAGCGCTACTAATGTTCTTGCATAATGATTTGAAAATGGAAAATGAAAAAATAATAATGCATAAAATTTAATTTCAAGATGAAATTATCAAGAGGGAAGCTAGCTAAATAAAATATCACCACTTGGTCGATAATTATCATAAATGTAATTTAAACTTAACACTTTCAATGAAAAAACTTTTTATGAATGTAATGCTTTTGCAATCAAAAAATATCAAATTACGTAATTTTCAGCTTGATAAATGCAGTAATATAGTAAAAAAAAACTTGAAGAACATTGATACGGACAATTGTTCGTTTTCCGATGCAATTTCGATGGAATGCCAGAGAATAAATTGCTAATAAAATGCATTCTCCGGATTTCACTCAATCTTTATCAAAATTCCTATAACATTGATGATAAAATCCGAGATATTTCAAATTAACAAAAATTTCAATTTCACAAGATATTCGGTCGCCCATGAACAAACAAATCAAAGTGTAAATCTTAGTTGCTTTCTGAGTGGAGAATCCTAAAATGTACCAGAAGATTTGTTTCGTCGTTGATGTTGATGGTGAACTATTCAACGGAGCTTCTAGAGCGAAAAATGTACGGTAAATTTTAAATTAAATTGAAAAACTCGTTTTAGTAAAAAAGTATAGAGCTCATCAGTTTATTCCCAACCAGGTGCATTGAAAATTTATATTGAAATATTGAACGACATCGCTTGCTTGCACGCCACTTTTACATACGATCAAATAAAGCGATACACGTGACGGATTACGGGGTGGATAAGGTCGGATAACGCGCTCGTTAAAAATTGACGTGAATAGAAGCATTTATGACAACAAATATTTTTAGCAATAGCTTAGGATTCGCATGGATTGACGATTCTCTTAGAACAGTTCTACAGCGCAGGAATTTCAGATTCATATCTCCATATATTCATGGCGTAAATAGATCGGTGAACATTTTATCCAGTTCCAATTACTTGTTCGCATCTTTTTTCTTCTCTTTTCTTTTGATGTGTATAATTATATTCTTCTTAAACATAAAACAAACGAAGACACCGTCAACGACGGAGTATTTAAATAAATTATAATATTCAGAGATCAACATAAGTATCCTATAATTATCTGTTCAACAAGAATATTCACTTCCGTATAATGTCGCTGAATTGCGTTTTTCTTGAACTCCTCTCTAAACTCTTCTAATTTAATGTGGATTAGGAAATTTTTAGCCTCTATATTTATTTTATAGTGGATTAGAAAATGTCCTTTCTTTTAGTAAGATTATGAGGTATTAAAAGAATTCTGAGTTGCATTACAAACTTTATGATAAAATGCGCCAATCAACCAAATAAATAACGAAATAACATCAACGGGGCACACAAATGACGAGTAAGTTGACAAATGTTGAAAATATAAAATACGGATTTTTTAGAATAAAATTTTGTCCACTAATAAAAAAGCGCCTCTGAAGTTTTGTTTACTGATACCACAGCCACGATTATGAAAACATGGCTAAACCTAAAGTTGAAGGCTGAACGTAACGTTCATCTTCCCTATTGAGCCAATCTGGTTCATTCGAATTATGTTTCTGTCCGACAAATAATGGGTGAAAGGTTGAAAGGTTTTTCCCAAATAGATTTATCTATATCTTTATCTACCAGAAAAACATTATAGTACACCAAGAAAGTATTTTAGAATTATCTAACTAGACTTAGAAAGCTCGGCTACACCATTATTCAGCAGCGAATACAGTCACACTCAATAGACACAGTTTTTCCAGTGAGCCCTAGCAAAATATTTGCTGCTTACATTTTACATCACATTTATTTTCAGTTGGTTCAATTAGAGAATCAGCGAAGAATAATTTACGGAACATTCACATCAACGGATATATGGTTTAAAGTCCACAACAGATGGACTTACATGGGATTAAGTAAAAAATCGTTTAAAACATCAAGCAAGTTAAAATGAGACCGGAAATTTCTTCAGAGGATACTGTCTCTGCCCGACAGAAGATGCTGCGTCACGCCAGGCGACGCACTCAGCGTTCCATAACAACTACTCACGTCTCGACCAGATAAAGAGTCGAAGCCCAAGTCCCCTCTTAATCGAGGACTGGACTCACCTCTTACGGGACTCGGAGAGTCTCTAAGTCCACTCAAGTTTGAGCTTCGTGGGATCGGACTTCCAGACAAGACCCCTCTGGAAAAGACGACTGAGCCGCGAGGATGCATGGATATCTCGCCGACTTTTAGGAGGTCTCTTGTTCTCAGGAGATCCCCAAGCCCAGGGTTCCTCAGTAGATCTCCGGACCCGGAAATCCTTAAGAGGTCTCGGGATTCAGGATTCATCAGGAGATCTCCAGACCCAGGACTCTGGAGAAGGTCGGCAGACTCGAGATTCCTCATGAGATCTCCCGACACCGGATTCCTCAAAAGGTCCCCACCACTCATAATGTCCCCAACTGAAGTCTTTGACCGCGAGTCCCCTCGCTCTCTAAGTGGACTCAAGTCTCCATAGCCATCCAGGAGAGGTCGACTGCCAGAAAGCTGATGACACAGAAGCAACAAGTTACTTTTTCCCATTGACATTCGCTCACATTGTTGGAAAATCTAATAAAGTATTATAAATCAAGGAAACATTTCTTCACTTGAACTACAAAGTAATAGAAAAAAACAAAAATGAATAACGCTGGGCATTAAATAAAATAAATAATAATCAGTATTCAGGCGATAAATAATAATCAATAAGCCAATGAGAACAGCTAATACATGCAATTCGGATAATCCTTAATTAAGTATTGAACATAATACACGTCTCAATACCTATAAAAGTACTAATTAATACATCAAAACAGTCCATAAATCTGAATAACAGTTAAGTAATTAAATAATGAGAGTACCTGCAAGAGTGTGACTGGGGTGCTTGTCGCGTCTCGCAGATGCGGCGAGAGACGTGGAGGCAAAGACTCGGACGAGCTGAGCTGCTCGTCGCTTCCAAACGACGTGCCAGATTCTGTGCGACCGAAACACTCAACTGAACAAAAGTATCAACACCGAATGATGGTGAACCTTGAGTATATCATTTGTGGACAAACGCTTATTTATCGAGGACTCTAGTGAAAAAATTTCTTACCCCACAAGGCTACACCTAAGCAATATCCAGCCAGATTTTTTTATTCAAGCTTCAAGAGTCTACTTTACATTTAACATTTCAAGAAATTTGCACAAGAGATCCTTGAAGATATCATTCTATCGAAGTTATCTAGCGATTCTATTGGTGATTTAATATAAACCGAATTAAGTGTGGATTATAATCGTTATAACAATAAAATCGAGATTTGAACGTAACCCGCGAAAAATAAATTCCATGTAACAGCGACTGAATTGCTAATAAATTAACAGAATAGACTCCTGATACTGATTTATTTGCACGTTGTGCTTTGCACGTTGTGTACATTGTCATTATTCATTTATATAATATCCATGATTTTGAAAATTGAAATAATAGTCTAATCGAATATACTTGTAATTAATTAATTGAAAAAATACACAATAACTTCTATGAAGCATTGGAGAAAATAACACTAAATTAACGATATTTATTGACTTTTAATATATATTCATGTATATATAAGCAATATATATTTATTATATATTAATATAATATACATTTATTTACATTATATATTTATTTGACCTATATTTACAAAATAACTCACTGAGGATGTCAGGGTCAGGTTGGCGTCTGGCTCGCAAGCCTCGTCCTGCCTTCTCATGCTTCTGAATATCAGAGACCTCGAACTTTTCTTTGGTATCCAGGTTACATTTGACGCTCATGCCTAAGCCTCCTGAGCCAACGACGATACTTCGTGTGTCCTGAGGCCTACCACCTGGAGAAGGCTGAGGACACGGGCCTTGTCGTCTGCGGCCTCTTAAGGCCCACATGGCTATGAGCATGAGGCCCAATACGAGCAGGGCGCCGCAAATGACGCCCATCACCAGGGTCATCGGGGAGGGAGGCTTACGCGAGGGCAAGCCTAAGAAAATACATGATAATAATGCTATGGAAGAACACCCTGAATTAATATAGGGTAAATACTAAAGAATAAGTGAGTCTTGAAGGTTATATGAACATCTTTGCAACGAACACAAAATAAATTGAAATTATTCAAGAGTTAACAATTTCCACGCAATCGTTGGAGATAATTATGACCGCGAATTGATCTAATTAATCGAATTTGACGAATATCATGTTTCATTATACTTAAGAAAAATTTAATCAACTTAAATGGTGGGAGTGATCATTTTTCCAATACAATAATAATATAAATGCAACTAAATGAAAAATAATCATCTAACTTTTATGCATCTGCGCCTCAGTTCCGGTGAAGATGAGCACGTGCGCAGCGGGGGCGCTGCCGCGACTGTTGTACGCCGTCACCGTCGCTGTGTAGTTGTGGCCCGCGGACAGACCGCGGATAGCAAATTCGGGCCACGTCTCAGACACGTTCACAACCTGTTCACTCATCTTCGAGTCCCATATCTGTGGGGGTAAAAGGGAAATATTTATTATTTATTGAGGTTTGTAGATATTTTATACAAGTGATGTTCGTCTTCAATCTTCTAGTTCCATATTTTGGGGGTAAAAGGTAAATATTTGTTAATTATTGGGGCTTGTAGATATTTAATACAAGTGATGCTCGTCTTTAATCTTCTAGTCCCATATCTGTGGGGATAAAAGGTAAATGTTTATTACTTATTAAGGCTTGTAGATATTTTATACAAGTGATGCTCGTCTTTAATCTTCTAGTTTCATATTTTGGGGGGTAAAAGGTAAATATTTATTACTTATTGAGGCTTGTAGATATTTTATAAGTGATGCTCATCTTTAATCTTCGATCAAATCCCATGTGGGGGTAAAAGGTAAATGTTTATTACTTATTGAAGTTTTTAGATATTCTGTACAAGTGATGCTCATCTTTAATCTCCGAGTCCCATATTATTGGGGGTTAAAGGTGGACATTTATTACTCATTGAGCTTTGGCAGAAATCAGGCTTTGAGGTGCTTCAGACACCACAAGTCTTCAAGACAATTATGACAAAAATACTTCTTGAGACTTGTAGGCATTTTATGCAAGTGATGTTCCTCTTTAAACTTCGAGTTCCAAATCTGTTATTATACGGACACAGAACGAACACCGCATATAACCGCGGCTCAAGCACCGCGGATTAAACATGCTGGAAGGACGACAGGTAATCCTAACAGGTACCCATAATTTATTAATTATTGAAGTATTTACATATTTTTCAGTGGTGACTCTTTTCTTTAAATTCTAGGTCCCATGTTGTGCAATCGAGAAAGGAATTTTATTATTTAATAAATCATTTACACATTTTATACCGGCGATACTGTTCTCTTAACTTTGAGTCCCATTTACGTTTGCGAGAGAGAAACATTTATCACTTTTTGATGTTTGTATATTTTATATACCGGTGACACTATTCCTTGAACGTCAATTCCTATTTATATGGGCGAGAAATATGTTCAAATCATTCGAAAGAATTGGAAATTGTATAAATAAAGTAAGGAATGCTGATAAATTTTATACAGATGTAACGCTCATTTTATTTAAATGGCTCACACATGTGAGCGCGAGAAATGATTAGTTATAAACTATTACGGGTTTCATAATTTCAGCAAGTAATGGAAACTAATTGGACACAGGTGAAGGTTCCTTTTAATACAAGATTTCAATATTTTTCGAGAAATATTGAAAAGTAATAATATCTATAGTAATTGAGGAGTGAAAACGGTATATCGGCACAATGCTTCTTTAAATTGGAGTTTAATTAATTTGTAAAGTTCTTATCATTAATTCGTAAAGTTAATAAACTACTGCACAAAATTTTTGTTCCGACGTTACTCTTCTTTAACCTGTGAGTCCCATGCAAGAGTATATGCGGACGCTATAAATGAACATGTATAGTATATTTAACACGTTAACTGCGATTGCTTCATCTTGCACTATTATTTCCTTTTTAGTATTATTATATGAAACAGGGTTGCCAAACAGTCTTTTTTTCCCGGACAAATTCTGCGATTAAGTTTATTTTTAATTGCGTTGCCCGGCTAAAATTTATGATAGGGGTACTTCTTTATTAAATTTCGAAAACTCTAGAAAAACGGAATTTTTTCATCAAAAACTACAAATATATTAGAACATTAGTACAATATATACATATTGAGTTATAGCCTTATAGGCCATTTTTGGCCTTTTTTGTTCGCGAACTTTGCCGTTTTTTAGGCCACTTCGGAGTCAACGTATTAGGTTTATAAAAATACGGTAAGCAACGAGTATACAGATAATATCTATTACTCTCATCTCGGACGGTTGAGACCCAAAATTTCACAGAGGAAGGAATCTGAGGGCAACTCATCACTCTGACGTATTATTTTAGCTTTGACTATAATTATGGAGGCGTGATGGCAGCTTAATTTGAAAATGAGGTGCTATAAAATGGTTTTAGTCGTAATGACAGCCACCGCGAGGGAAGGTATTATCCTCAATTATATCTTAATTTGTTTTACTAAGAACTGGATATCAAAACTCGGATAAATTAATCACTAGCAATAATTACAGACTGGAATAATTACTTGCTTCTGATTTCGTAATTTCTCTGAATAGTTTGGGATATCACTTGCAATTTCTAGAGCTCACATTAAACAAAAAAATATAACTCAGTACTCACTGCAGTGAGTGACAGAAAGCGCATTTTCTCGTCGACGAAAACTTGAGGTCACGGACGGACGGACGGACAGACAGACAGACAGACAGACAGACAGACAGACGGACATGGCGAGCACAATAGTGCATTTTTTTCCATAAATGAGAAAATGCGCTAAAAATGCGTGCTTAGTGCCCATCTATGCTAACGGCTCCAGCGGAGAACGGAAAAAGTTTGCAGAGAACTCGAATTTCAAAAACGATGGCTTTGGTTGTATCAATTTTTAAGCCAATTAAATTGTAAAATATGTTTTCCCATATTGCACTATTGATTAGAAAATATTACTATACTTTTGATAAACCTACATATGCAATAACTGAATTATTTATTTGAATTAATCATATCCTAAAGACTTTCGCCTTCAGGTCTTCATGACTTATTAGGTACAACAACGAATAACAATTTAGAGGGCGAAGGAAATATTTCACGTTGATAAATTACAGGATTTTTTGATGCTCGAGCAAGCATGGCCAGCCAAGTTGGCTACAAATGGCCAAGCATTAAATCTAAAGAGACATTTTCTTTGGATGTTTCTAGACACATTCATGAATGCTACGACGATAAATCAGAAATTTATGATCCCGCGGCAACGATTTGTCTGGCTTGCGGTCTTTCGATTTCTTTCGGAATCGACCTGAATACATACAGATATTTTCGAAGATTGATGTTGTTGAGTTTCACAAACTTTAATCGCTGAGAAAAGCAAAAAAATATTATTAGTGAAAAACGTGCAAGTAATAAGTAAGTATGTGGAACCGAGAAAATGATATCCGAGAATGGATATCAGCTCTTGTAATAACACATTCAACATGTCACCGAATAATTAAAACCTTGCACTGTCTTTATAAAGAATTGAGTTGATAACATAACCTAACCCAATATAACCTAACCTAACCTAATCTAACCTAACCTAACCTAACCCAATATAACCTAACCTAACCTAACCAAACCTAACCAAACCTAACCTAACCTAACCTAACACGAATAAAATGAGGACGAACCTGAAGCAAGAAGCGCTGCGGCAAACCCCCATCGAAGCCTGGCGTGCAGACGACGCTGCAGGAATGCGAGGTGATGTTCTGCACGCTGCACTGAGTCACTTCCTCTGGAGGCCCTGCGGTGCAGAAGTGGTGCAGTTCTTTCAATAATATCATTATAGATTAAATCAACAATAAATTACAATATGGTCGTATAAAGGTTTTGCTCGGCATTGTCCGGAGAAAATTATATCTGAAATTTGAGAACTAATTATTTTGAAGCGTTAATAGATCGAATTATAAGTTTTTCGCTTGTTATTAATCGTATGTGTGACGTACCCTCGAAATTCATTTGAACCAGACGCCACGATAAATGCATCGTTGAATAATAATAATAATAAAATAGGTAGAGAAAAACAGACCAATACACCAATATTTAAAATGTATACATAAGTCATAATTCATTCCCGTTTGAAAATTGTAAAAAAAATATTTGTCATTTATAATGAAATTTATTCCTTCAATTTAAAATTCACATTTTTTAACCAATAATTTCTTCGCAGTTTTACTATGCCATTCTATTCTGCCAACGAGAATACATTGTTATTCATGCCCAGGTTAATACCGACTCGATCATTATCATGTAGACGCACCCGAACATATATTTCCGGTGTTAAGTTTGAAGAACACAAACTATCCCAAAAGTATTTAAGATAGTTCATTTTTAAACTCAGCTTCACGCTGAAATTAAACTGAGTTCCTTCATCATAAATTTTTCAAAAAGATTGAATAACTAGAAATTTTGAAATTTCAATCTACAGATCAATGTACATACTAGAAACATCAACCTTCATTATCATTCACCTGATTAATATGTTCCGTGTTCCGTGTGTACAATTTGGGTTAGTAATAGGTTTTTATTGGTTCTATTCTACATTCTTGAAAATGTTCATGATAAGAGATGATTGCTAAATTCACCTCATATGACAATTCCTTGATGACCTAGCCCTAAAAATTACAAATTATAATTACATTCAATATTAATAAATTAATTGATCACTGCAACTTGAATATAATAACAAATATGATATATTATATTTTGGTTGCTACTAAAATTTTCGCCCAAAAAAAGGATGATTTTGAACGCTTGATTGAATTTATTGCGAATATTTTTTTCCAATGACGAAATTGTAACTGGCAGAATTGTGCGTTGTTTTCGCGAAATTTTTAGCTTCAATTAAATTCAAAACTCTGCAGCCGATGATCTAAAATATCAACCATTAATTATATTCAATAACTGCGGATCATTTTGACTGATTGAAGCAATGATTCGTGTTATAAAGTTCTCTAAATGTCTCTGTTGAACCACAAGAGAACTACCAAAAATTATAAGTGCTCGCAGTACAGAAGTGCTATAATAAAAGTTAATTGTATAAAGTAGAAATCATTATTATTCATTATATGAATAATAATGATTCATTATTCATTAATTGATTCATTATATAAAGTAGGAAGCACGATCAGTCGTACGGGATATTAGTAACTCCTTCATGAGCTTCATTTAATCCGAAGCACGCCTTGGTTTTGCTTGCAGGATTTTTTTTTATTTTTTTTTTGCTTGCAGGATTTTTTTTTATTTTTTTTATTTCTTATTTTTATTTTTATTTTTTTTTTATTTTGTTTAAAGGCCTCCCACACTCACCATTCCAACAAAAAAAAAAAGGAATTGATTTTATTAATTAAAAACAGGGAATGGTTTCATGTCAATGATCAAGGAGTGTGTTTGATGATGGCAGGATTGATGTTGATAAAATTTTGTGGTGGGATATTGACTAGAATTATATCGTCGCATTCGAATTTTAATTCTTAAAATGAGTTAAAAAGAATGATTCATTTGGATTTATTCAAATGTTAGGCAGATTGGTTAATATGCCACGTAGAAAGAATGTAAACGTCAATTCACCCATGTATTTTCCGGGGAATATATATTGAACTACTTGTTCCTCTTAGGATAGAATTTTTTGAAGAACTGAAATCCACGTGCGATTTTAGATGCCTGTCCTAAAAGTAATTAAACATCAGGGAAGTTTAATGAAGGCCAGCAAATATTTGAAATTCTGATTATTTAATTAGCGCTTGCCTTAGTAATCAATCGTTAATACGAGACGAGCAGCTTAACCTGGAGCCACTTTGGAGGTTAAATATGTTTGGGTCTTGCTAGTAGGCTAACCCATGGTTGAATTATTAATACCATGGTTGAATTTAACCATGGGCTAACATGTCCGCCAGGTTAACCTGCTAAGAAAGAAAACTAACTAACTGCTAAGAAAAAATAAACTAAGAAAATTAATTAACTGCTAAAGAAAACTAACTAACTGCTAAGAAAGAAAACTAAGTCAATTTGAAAATTTTAATCATTATGAGGTAAAAATTATGCTTCTATGATTCAATCGGTAGAATTCTATTCATTAAGAAGGTGGTCTGGAATTTTAAAATCGAACGAAGTCTTGACGGAATAAAACATAGGATGTAATTTCAGTTTTCTCTCAAACGCATTTATTAAATGAATTAGAATAAATCAATATCGTCAATCTTAGACATCTATGGCATATTAATTGAATTATATGAAGGAAAATTGTTGTTGAAATAGATAAATGCATTTTTATAAAATCTAAGTTAAGAACGTCGATGTGCACAATTCAATTCTTAATTTTATTCACGCTTAAAAAAAAAAGACTTTCTTTACAGCGCAAAAATAACATGTTACCATTTAAAAACTGATCAAACGCTGTCTGAGATAAAAAATTACACGCCAATTTGCATGTAAACCTGCTTTCAAGGCTAACTTTTTTATTCTGGTTAATAGTAGTTTGTTTTAGACGTCTATTTCGAAAAAGAATGTGCTTCCGATACTGTATGATATTCAGTGCTACAGACCAGGAAATTCTTCAATTCAAGAAAATTCAGAAATTCGAGACAATTCTTTTGACCTTGGAATATCTTTCAACTCCTGAATTGTTTCTTACTGTAATTAAACTAATTCGAATATATAAAAATTACGAAAAATGTAAGATGAATGTTGTATAATAATGAATAAAGAAAAAGTGGTTACAGCCAAAACACCAATAAAATTAAATGTATAAAACTCTTTAACGTACAGGACAAAATATAACATGAAGAAACGCTTTATTAATATGAAAATTTAAAATGTTAATGAATTCAACTGGGTACGTTAACATTGATTCCAGATAATTTTTAATTTAGAAAAATATACTTTGGGAGTAACTAAGCCTTTCGATTAAAATTTCTCCACGTTTCTGAGAACAAAACCGTGCATATACGTATGAAGAACGCGTAGTTGAATGATGCCTATAGATTTTATTAAGTCTCAAAGAAACTGAAGCATAAGCGACTTACTAAAAGAAAGTTGGTCTTCTCTAAACTTGAGGTTGTTGCACGGGAAAAAAACTAGCGTGGAAAATATTTCTTGAAAATACCTGTACTCAACAGAACATAGTTTCGGCAAATTTTTTGCAACAAAAGCTTATGGAATGTTTGAAAAATACACAACGGCAATGTCATCGAACATTTGTCTGTTATTATGGCAATTTAATTTGATTAAATAATTAAACTGATTTCGACTCTATTGATATAATCTGAATAATAGGTAATCTGAATAAAAAAAACTACACGTAGTAATACTGTCTACAAAACTATCAAGAATTTGACTAGCAAATGTCTTCTAAACTTTTTATAGGCATAGCCACATAATTAAGATATAACAAAATAATAATATAATAATATGGCGAACATGAAGCAAATAAGATAGCAAGAGCCACATGCACGTAGCTCTGCAATAAATAAATAAATAAAACACATATATGTGCGATAAATGCATGCCAATAAATAAAACATGTACTGTTACGTGGCACCAGATTTGCCAAGTAATTTTCGACAATTGCCCTACGGCAATAACAGCAACAAACACAGCCGCTCCGACTCACCAACAGAGCTCCAACCGAAGCAAGTAATTATCATACGTAATATATAACATTGATGATAAAATCCGAGATATTTCAAATTAACAAAAATTTCAATTTCACAAGATATTCGGTCGCCCATGAACAAACAAATCAAAGTGTAGACCTCAATAAACCAAAAAATTAATCACGGATGCGATCGGATATTTTTATTCATTTTTTATTTTATTTGTTTTATCGGAAGACTTGTTAAAATTCTTTCCTTTCAATCTCAATGAATAACGAAAACAAGTGTCACGATCGGACGAGACATTTCGTGGTTTTAATCAACGCTGCACTAGAGTTTGTACTCTATTCTACATAATAGATGTACGCTGGTTCGTAATTAGAAATCTTTATTTTCAAATAATTTCACAGTTACTCGAATATATTGAAATTATCTCACGATCATTTGAATAAAATTAGTTATTATTAAGGCTCAGATGATCGAATATTTGTTAAAATTAATCAGTCTCAAGATTAAATCAATGCTTCTAGGATATTTTCTAAAAAAAAAAAAATTGCTATCTTAGTTGCTTTCTGAGTGGAGAATCCTAAAATGTACCAGAAGATTTGTTTCGTCGTTGATGTTGATGGTGAACTATTCAACGGAGCTTCTAGAGCGAAAAATGTACGGTAAATTTTAAATTAAATTGAAAAACTCGTTTTAGTAAAAAAGTATAGAGCTCATCAGTTTATTCCCAACCAGGTGCATTGAAAATTTATATTGAAATATTGAACGACATCGCTTGCTTGCACGCCACTTTTACATACGATCAAATAAAGCGATACACGTGACGGATTACGGGGTGGATAAGGTCGGATAACGCGCTCGTTAAAAATTGACGTGAATAGAAGCATTTATGACAACAAATATTTTTAGCAATAGCTTAGGATTCGCATGGATTGACGATTCTCTTAGAACAGTTCTACAGCGCAGGAATTTCAGATTCATATCTCCATATATTCATGGCGTAAATAGATCGGTGAACATTTTATCCAGTTCCAATTACTTGTTCGCATCTTTTTTCTTCTCTTTTCTTTTGATGTGTATAATTTTATTCTTCTTAAACATACAACAAACGAAGACACCGTCAACGACGGAGTATTTAAATAAATTATAATATTCAGAGATCAACATAAGTATCCTATAATTATCTGTTCAACAAGAATATTCACTTCCGTATAATGTCGCTGAATTGCGTTTTTCTTGAACTCCTCTCTAAACTATTGGTAATTTAATGTGGATTAAAAAAATGTTTAGTTTTTATATTTATTTTATGGAGGATTAGAAAATTTCCTTTCTTTTACAAGGATTTTGAGGCATTAAAAGTATTTTGAGTTGCATACAAACTTTATGATAAAATGCGCCAGTCAACCAAATAAATAACGAGATAACATCAACGGGGAACACAAATGACGAGTAAGTTGNGGCCAATTTCTCATCTGTGATAGGTGGTTTGATAAGTCGTTAGCGACAGGCCGACGAAGATACGAATTCGTAACTATTTTTGATGGTAGTGTTCCTGGTGATATTCTAGGATCGTAGTCAACAAATCATAGCATACATCATTTTCGGATGTAGGCATGATAGGTAGAAAGATGTCTAGCTGTTATTGCATGCAAGTGTTGACTTTGACTTTTCAAGTATGATTTCTATAGGGAGTTCAAGTGAATTTCTTTTCATTGAAGGAGATGCGAGAAAGTGAGGAAAGCAGAGATTTACCTTCTTTTTGTGTTTCATTGAATAAATTTTGATTAAGAAGCTGCATAATTAATGTTAGTAATATATCAAAAGATCCGGACACCTAATTTTTTCCAGGTTTACTTTACATTATTTGACAGCCATACTCAAACATTTCTTCACCTGCAAACCGTGGGTATGAAAATAGAATAATGCAAACATTTATTCTTACGGTGTAAGGTGCTCGTTAAAAAAATGCAAATAAAAAGAACGCTCCCAATGCCGGCCCCAGAAGGGCTATGCTGAGTAAGGCTATAGATCTTTCAAATTTATTCGTTTTGTATGCATACAAGAAGGTAGGTAGGACGCGACCTGTGGTACGTGAAAGTCGATAGTTCAGCGAGTGATGAACTACAGGTGCAGGCGAGATAGAAGGACGCTCCTAGAGGTATAGTTATGGCGCTCGTTAACCAACTGAGTGATTGCAGGACATCTTTATTCACGGCGTCAAGTGGTATCACTTGGTCAAAAATGCCCTAAAAGACTTTACATCATAAGAAAATATTCCTTGAAAGAAAGGAAAAACTTTACATTTTGGAAGACACCGAATGATGGTGAACCTTGAGTATATCATTTTGTAAATAGTTGTGGACTAACGCTTATTCATCGAGGACTCTGGTGTAGAATTTCTTCCTCACAAGGCTACACCCATGGTTGAATTGTATTAATTCAACCATGGCTACACCTAAGCAATATCTAGCCAAATTTTTTTATCCAAGCCTCAAGGGTCTACCTTACATTTAACATTTCAATAAATTTGCACAAGAAATCCTTGAAGATATCATTCTAACGAAGTTATCTATGTCTCAATGGTGATTTGATGTAAAAGGAATAAAGGGTAGATTAAAATTGTTATAATAATAAAATCGAGATTTGAAGGTAACCAGATAAAAAACAATATTCCATGTAACAGCGATTGAATTGCTAATTAATTAACAGAATAGACCCCTGATACTGATTTATTTGCACGTTGTGCTTTGCACGTTGGGTACATTGCCATTATTCATTAATCTAACGTCCATAGTTTAGAAAATTGAAATA